>NC_091829.1:40038158-40286658 GCF_038994185.2 Dermacentor albipictus | reverse complement strand
CTGCCTGCCTGCCTGCCTGCCTGCCTGCCTGCCTGCCTGCCTGCCTGCCTGCCTGCCTGCCTGCCTGCCTGCCTGCCTGCCTGCCTGCCTGCCTGCCTGCCTGCCTGCCTGCCTGCCTGCCTGCCTGCCTGCCTGCCTGCCTGCCTGCCTGCCTGCCTGCCTGCCTGCCTGCCTGCCTGCCTGCCTGCCTGCCTGCCTGCCTGCCTGCCTGCCTGCCTGCCTGCCTGCCTGCCTGCCTGCCTGCCTGCCTGCCTGCCTGCCTGCCTGCCTGCCTGCCTGCCTGCCTGCCTGCCTGCCTGCCTGCCTGCCTGCCTGCCTGCCTGCCTGCCTGCCTGCCTGCCTGCCTGCCTGCCTGCCTGCCTGCCTGCCTGCCTGCCTGCCTGCCTGCCTGCCTGCCTGCCTGCCTGCCTGCCTGCCTGCCTGCCTGCCTGCCTGCCTGCCTGCCTGCCTGCCTGCCTGCCTGCCTGCCTGCCTGCCTGCCTGCCTGCCTGCCTGCCTGCCTGCCTGCCTGCCTGCCTGCCTGCCTGCCTGCCTGCCTGCCTGCCTGCCTGCCTGCCTGCCTGCCTGCCTGCCTGCCTGCCTGCCTGCCTGCCTGCCTGCCTGCCTGCCTGCCTGCCTGCCTGCCTGCCTGCCTGCCTGCCTGCCTGCCTGCCTGCCTGCCTGCCTGCCTGCCTGCCTGCCTGCCTGCCTGCCTGCCTGCCTGCCTGCCTGCCTGCCTGCCTGCCTGCCTGCCTGCCTGCCTGCCTGCCTGCCTGCCTGCCTGCCTGCCTGCCTGCCTGCCTGCCTGCCTGCCTGCCTGCCTGCCTGCCTGCCTGCCTGCCTGCCTGCCTGCCTGCCTGCCTGCCTGCCTGCCTGCCTGCCTGCCTGCCTGCCTGCCTGCCTGCCTGCCTGCCTGCCTGCCTGCCTGCCTGCCTGCCTGCCTGCCTGCCTGCCTGCCTGCCTGCCTGCCTGCCTGCCTGCCTGCCTGCCTGCCTGCCTGCCTGCCTGCCTGCCTGCCTGCCTGCCTGCCTGCCTGCCTGCCTGCCTGCCTGCCTGCCTGCCTGCCTGCCTGCCTGCCTGCCTGCCTGCCTGCCTGCCTGCCTGCCTGCCTGCCTGCCTGCCTGCCTGCCTGCCTGCCTGCCTGCCTGCCTGCCTGCCTGCCTGCCTGCCTGCCTGCCTGCCTGCCTGCCTGCCTGCCTGCCTGCCTGCCTGCCTGCCTGCCTGCCTGCCTGCCTGCCTGCCTGCCTGCCTGCCTGCCTGCCTGCCTGCCTGCCTGCCTGCCTGCCTGCCTGCCTGCCTGCCTGCCTGCCTGCCTGCCTGCCTGCCTGCCTGCCTGCCTGCCTGCCTGCCTGCCTGCCTGCCTGCCTGCCTGCCTGCCTGCCTGCCTGCCTGCCTGCCTGCCTGCCTGCCTGCCTGCCTGCCTGCCTGCCTGCCTGCCTGCCTGCCTGCCTGCCTGCCTGCCTGCCTGCCTGCCTGCCTGCCTGCCTGCCTGCCTGCCTGCCTGCCTGCCTGCCTGCCTGCCTGCCTGCCTGCCTGCCTGCCTGCCTGCCTGCCTGCCTGCCTGCCTGCCTGCCTGCCTGCCTGCCTGCCTGCCTGCCTGCCTGCCTGCCTGCCTGCCTGCCTGCCTGCCTGCCTGCCTGCCTGCCTGCCTGCCTGCCTGCCTGCCTGCCTGCCTGCCTGCCTGCCTGCCTGCCTGCCTGCCTGCCTGCCTGCCTGCCTGCCTGCCTGCCTGCCTGCCTGCCTGCCTGCCTGCCTGCCTGCCTGCCTGCCTGCCTGCCTGCCTGCCTGCCTGCCTGCCTGCCTGCCTGCCTGCCTGCCTGCCTGCCTGCCTGCCTGCCTGCCTGCCTGCCTGCCTGCCTGCCTGCCTGCCTGCCTGCCTGCCTGCCTGCCTGCCTGCCTGCCTGCCTGCCTGCCTGCCTGCCTGCCTGCCTGCCTGCCTGCCTGCCTGCCTGCCTGCCTGCCTGCCTGCCTGCCTGCCTGCCTGCCTGCCTGCCTGCCTGCCTGCCTGCCTGCCTGCCTGCCTGCCTGCCTGCCTGCCTGCCTGCCTGCCTGCCTGCCTGCCTGCCTGCCTGCCTGCCTGCCTGCCTGCCTGCCTGCCTGCCTGCCTGCCTGCCTGCCTGCCTGCCTGCCTGCCTGCCTGCCTGCCTGCCTGCCTGCCTGCCTGCCTGCCTGCCTGCCTGCCTGCCTGCCTGCCTGCCTGCCTGCCTGCCTGCCTGCCTGCCTGCCTGCCTGCCTGCCTGCCTGCCTGCCTGCCTGCCTGCCTGCCTGCCTGCCTGCCTGCCTGCCTGCCTGCCTGCCTGCCTGCCTGCCTGCCTGCCTGCCTGCCTGCCTGCCTGCCTGCCTGCCTGCCTGCCTGCCTGCCTGCCTGCCTGCCTGCCTGCCTGCCTGCCTGCCTGCCTGCCTGCCTGCCTGCCTGCCTGCCTGCCTGCCTGCCTGCCTGCCTGCCTGCCTGCCTGCCTGCCTGCCTGCCTGCCTGCCTGCCTGCCTGCCTGCCTGCCTGCCTGCCTGCCTGCCTGCCTGCCTGCCTGCCTGCCTGCCTGCCTGCCTGCCTGCCTGCCTGCCTGCCTGCCTGCCTGCCTGCCTGCCTGCCTGCCTGCCTGCCTGCCTGCCTGCCTGCCTGCCTGCCTGCCTGCCTGCCTGCCTGCCTGCCTGCCTGCCTGCCTGCCTGCCTGCCTGCCTGCCTGCCTGCCTGCCTGCCTGCCTGCCTGCCTGCCTGCCTGCCTGCCTGCCTGCCTGCCTGCCTGCCTGCCTGCCTGCCTGCCTGCCTGCCTGCCTGCCTGCCTGCCTGCCTGCCTGCCTGCCTGCCTGCCTGCCTGCCTGCCTGCCTGCCTGCCTGCCTGCCTGCCTGCCTGCCTGCCTGCCTGCCTGCCTGCCTGCCTGCCTGCCTGCCTGCCTGCCTGCCTGCCTGCCTGCCTGCCTGCCTGCCTGCCTGCCTGCCTGCCTGCCTGCCTGCCTGCCTGCCTGCCTGCCTGCCTGCCTGCCTGCCTGCCTGCCTGCCTGCCTGCCTGCCTGCCTGCCTGCCTGCCTGCCTGCCTGCCTGCCTGCCTGCCTGCCTGCCTGCCTGCCTGCCTGCCTGCCTGCCTGCCTGCCTGCCTGCCTGCCTGCCTGCCTGCCTGCCTGCCTGCCTGCCTGCCTGCCTGCCTGCCTGCCTGCCTGCCTGCCTGCCTGCCTGCCTGCCTGCCTGCCTGCCTGCCTGCCTGCCTGCCTGCCTGCCTGCCTGCCTGCCTGCCTGCCTGCCTGCCTGCCTGCCTGCCTGCCTGCCTGCCTGCCTGCCTGCCTGCCTGCCTGCCTGCCTGCCTGCCTGCCTGCCTGCCTGCCTGCCTGCCTGCCTGCCTGCCTGCCTGCCTGCCTGCCTGCCTGCCTGCCTGCCTGCCTGCCTGCCTGCCTGCCTGCCTGCCTGCCTGCCTGCCTGCCTGCCTGCCTGCCTGCCTGCCTGCCTGCCTGCCTGCCTGCCTGCCTGCCTGCCTGCCTGCCTGCCTGCCTGCCTGCCTGCCTGCCTGCCTGCCTGCCTGCCTGCCTGCCTGCCTGCCTGCCTGCCTGCCTGCCTGCCTGCCTGCCTGCCTGCCTGCCTGCCTGCCTGCCTGCCTGCCTGCCTGCCTGCCTGCCTGCCTGCCTGCCTGCCTGCCTGCCTGCCTGCCTGCCTGCCTGCCTGCCTGCCTGCCTGCCTGCCTGCCTGCCTGCCTGCCTGCCTGCCTGCCTGCCTGCCTGCCTGCCTGCCTGCCTGCCTGCCTGCCTGCCTGCCTGCCTGCCTGCCTGCCTGCCTGCCTGCCTGCCTGCCTGCCTGCCTGCCTGCCTGCCTGCCTGCCTGCCTGCCTGCCTGCCTGCCTGCCTGCCTGCCTGCCTGCCTGCCTGCCTGCCTGCCTGCCTGCCTGCCTGCCTGCCTGCCTGCCTGCCTGCCTGCCTGCCTGCCTGCCTGCCTGCCTGCCTGCCTGCCTGCCTGCCTGCCTGCCTGCCTGCCTGCCTGCCTGCCTGCCTGCCTGCCTGCCTGCCTGCCTGCCTGCCTGCCTGCCTGCCTGCCTGCCTGCCTGCCTGCCTGCCTGCCTGCCTGCCTGCCTGCCTGCCTGCCTGCCTGCCTGCCTGCCTGCCTGCCTGCCTGCCTGCCTGCCTGCCTGCCTGCCTGCCTGCCTGCCTGCCTGCCTGCCTGCCTGCCTGCCTGCCTGCCTGCCTGCCTGCCTGCCTGCCTGCCTGCCTGCCTGCCTGCCTGCCTGCCTGCCTGCCTGCCTGCCTGCCTGCCTGCCTGCCTGCCTGCCTGCCTGCCTGCCTGCCTGCCTGCCTGCCTGCCTGCCTGCCTGCCTGCCTGCCTGCCTGCCTGCCTGCCTGCCTGCCTGCCTGCCTGCCTGCCTGCCTGCCTGCCTGCCTGCCTGCCTGCCTGCCTGCCTGCCTGCCTGCCTGCCTGCCTGCCTGCCTGCCTGCCTGCCTGCCTGCCTGCCTGCCTGCCTGCCTGCCTGCCTGCCTGCCTGCCTGCCTGCCTGCCTGCCTGCCTGCCTGCCTGCCTGCCTGCCTGCCTGCCTGCCTGCCTGCCTGCCTGCCTGCCTGCCTGCCTGCCTGCCTGCCTGCCTGCCTGCCTGCCTGCCTGCCTGCCTGCCTGCCTGCCTGCCTGCCTGCCTGCCTGCCTGCCTGCCTGCCTGCCTGCCTGCCTGCCTGCCTGCCTGCCTGCCTGCCTGCCTGCCTGCCTGCCTGCCTGCCTGCCTGCCTGCCTGCCTGCCTGCCTGCCTGCCTGCCTGCCTGCCTGCCTGCCTGCCTGCCTGCCTGCCTGCCTGCCTGCCTGCCTGCCTGCCTGCCTGCCTGCCTGCCTGCCTGCCTGCCTGCCTGCCTGCCTGCCTGCCTGCCTGCCTGCCTGCCTGCCTGCCTGCCTGCCTGCCTGCCTGCCTGCCTGCCTGCCTGCCTGCCTGCCTGCCTGCCTGCCTGCCTGCCTGCCTGCCTGCCTGCCTGCCTGCCTGCCTGCCTGCCTGCCTGCCTGCCTGCCTGCCTGCCTGCCTGCCTGCCTGCCTGCCTGCCTGCCTGCCTGCCTGCCTGCCTGCCTGCCTGCCTGCCTGCCTGCCTGCCTGCCTGCCTGCCTGCCTGCCTGCCTGCCTGCCTGCCTGCCTGCCTGCCTGCCTGCCTGCCTGCCTGCCTGCCTGCCTGCCTGCCTGCCTGCCTGCCTGCCTGCCTGCCTGCCTGCCTGCCTGCCTGCCTGCCTGCCTGCCTGCCTGCCTGCCTGCCTGCCTGCCTGCCTGCCTGCCTGCCTGCCTGCCTGCCTGCCTGCCTGCCTGCCTGCCTGCCTGCCTGCCTGCCTGCCTGCCTGCCTGCCTGCCTGCCTGCCTGCCTGCCTGCCTGCCTGCCTGCCTGCCTGCCTGCCTGCCTGCCTGCCTGCCTGCCTGCCTGCCTGCCTGCCTGCCTGCCTGCCTGCCTGCCTGCCTGCCTGCCTGCCTGCCTGCCTGCCTGCCTGCCTGCCTGCCTGCCTGCCTGCCTGCCTGCCTGCCTGCCTGCCTGCCTGCCTGCCTGCCTGCCTGCCTGCCTGCCTGCCTGCCTGCCTGCCTGCCTGCCTGCCTGCCTGCCTGCCTGCCTGCCTGCCTGCCTGCCTGCCTGCCTGCCTGCCTGCCTGCCTGCCTGCCTGCCTGCCTGCCTGCCTGCCTGCCTGCCTGCCTGCCTGCCTGCCTGCCTGCCTGCCTGCCTGCCTGCCTGCCTGCCTGCCTGCCTGCCTGCCTGCCTGCCTGCCTGCCTGCCTGCCTGCCTGCCTGCCTGCCTGCCTGCCTGCCTGCCTGCCTGCCTGCCTGCCTGCCTGCCTGCCTGCCTGCCTGCCTGCCTGCCTGCCTGCCTGCCTGCCTGCCTGCCTGCCTGCCTGCCTGCCTGCCTGCCTGCCTGCCTGCCTGCCTGCCTGCCTGCCTGCCTGCCTGCCTGCCTGCCTGCCTGCCTGCCTGCCTGCCTGCCTGCCTGCCTGCCTGCCTGCCTGCCTGCCTGCCTGCCTGCCTGCCTGCCTGCCTGCCTGCCTGCCTGCCTGCCTGCCTGCCTGCCTGCCTGCCTGCCTGCCTGCCTGCCTGCCTGCCTGCCTGCCTGCCTGCCTGCCTGCCTGCCTGCCTGCCTGCCTGCCTGCCTGCCTGCCTGCCTGCCTGCCTGCCTGCCTGCCTGCCTGCCTGCCTGCCTGCCTGCCTGCCTGCCTGCCTGCCTGCCTGCCTGCCTGCCTGCCTGCCTGCCTGCCTGCCTGCCTGCCTGCCTGCCTGCCTGCCTGCCTGCCTGCCTGCCTGCCTGCCTGCCTGCCTGCCTGCCTGCCTGCCTGCCTGCCTGCCTGCCTGCCTGCCTGCCTGCCTGCCTGCCTGCCTGCCTGCCTGCCTGCCTGCCTGCCTGCCTGCCTGCCTGCCTGCCTGCCTGCCTGCCTGCCTGCCTGCCTGCCTGCCTGCCTGCCTGCCTGCCTGCCTGCCTGCCTGCCTGCCTGCCTGCCTGCCTGCCTGCCTGCCTGCCTGCCTGCCTGCCTGCCTGCCTGCCTGCCTGCCTGCCTGCCTGCCTGCCTGCCTGCCTGCCTGCCTGCCTGCCTGCCTGCCTGCCTGCCTGCCTGCCTGCCTGCCTGCCTGCCTGCCTGCCTGCCTGCCTGCCTGCCTGCCTGCCTGCCTGCCTGCCTGCCTGCCTGCCTGCCTGCCTGCCTGCCTGCCTGCCTGCCTGCCTGCCTGCCTGCCTGCCTGCCTGCCTGCCTGCCTGCCTGCCTGCCTGCCTGCCTGCCTGCCTGCCTGCCTGCCTGCCTGCCTGCCTGCCTGCCTGCCTGCCTGCCTGCCTGCCTGCCTGCCTGCCTGCCTGCCTGCCTGCCTGCCTGCCTGCCTGCCTGCCTGCCTGCCTGCCTGCCTGCCTGCCTGCCTGCCTGCCTGCCTGCCTGCCTGCCTGCCTGCCTGCCTGCCTGCCTGCCTGCCTGCCTGCCTGCCTGCCTGCCTGCCTGCCTGCCTGCCTGCCTGCCTGCCTGCCTGCCTGCCTGCCTGCCTGCCTGCCTGCCTGCCTGCCTGCCTGCCTGCCTGCCTGCCTGCCTGCCTGCCTGCCTGCCTGCCTGCCTGCCTGCCTGCCTGCCTGCCTGCCTGCCTGCCTGCCTGCCTGCCTGCCTGCCTGCCTGCCTGCCTGCCTGCCTGCCTGCCTGCCTGCCTGCCTGCCTGCCTGCCTGCCTGCCTGCCTGCCTGCCTGCCTGCCTGCCTGCCTGCCTGCCTGCCTGCCTGCCTGCCTGCCTGCCTGCCTGCCTGCCTGCCTGCCTGCCTGCCTGCCTGCCTGCCTGCCTGCCTGCCTGCCTGCCTGCCTGCCTGCCTGCCTGCCTGCCTGCCTGCCTGCCTGCCTGCCTGCCTGCCTGCCTGCCTGCCTGCCTGCCTGCCTGCCTGCCTGCCTGCCTGCCTGCCTGCCTGCCTGCCTGCCTGCCTGCCTGCCTGCCTGCCTGCCTGCCTGCCTGCCTGCCTGCCTGCCTGCCTGCCTGCCTGCCTGCCTGCCTGCCTGCCTGCCTGCCTGCCTGCCTGCCTGCCTGCCTGCCTGCCTGCCTGCCTGCCTGCCTGCCTGCCTGCCTGCCTGCCTGCCTGCCTGCCTGCCTGCCTGCCTGCCTGCCTGCCTGCCTGCCTGCCTGCCTGCCTGCCTGCCTGCCTGCCTGCCTGCCTGCCTGCCTGCCTGCCTGCCTGCCTGCCTGCCTGCCTGCCTGCCTGCCTGCCTGCCTGCCTGCCTGCCTGCCTGCCTGCCTGCCTGCCTGCCTGCCTGCCTGCCTGCCTGCCTGCCTGCCTGCCTGCCTGCCTGCCTGCCTGCCTGCCTGCCTGCCTGCCTGCCTGCCTGCCTGCCTGCCTGCCTGCCTGCCTGCCTGCCTGCCTGCCTGCCTGCCTGCCTGCCTGCCTGCCTGCCTGCCTGCCTGCCTGCCTGCCTGCCTGCCTGCCTGCCTGCCTGCCTGCCTGCCTGCCTGCCTGCCTGCCTGCCTGCCTGCCTGCCTGCCTGCCTGCCTGCCTGCCTGCCTGCCTGCCTGCCTGCCTGCCTGCCTGCCTGCCTGCCTGCCTGCCTGCCTGCCTGCCTGCCTGCCTGCCTGCCTGCCTGCCTGCCTGCCTGCCTGCCTGCCTGCCTGCCTGCCTGCCTGCCTGCCTGCCTGCCTGCCTGCCTGCCTGCCTGCCTGCCTGCCTGCCTGCCTGCCTGCCTGCCTGCCTGCCTGCCTGCCTGCCTGCCTGCCTGCCTGCCTGCCTGCCTGCCTGCCTGCCTGCCTGCCTGCCTGCCTGCCTGCCTGCCTGCCTGCCTGCCTGCCTGCCTGCCTGCCTGCCTGCCTGCCTGCCTGCCTGCCTGCCTGCCTGCCTGCCTGCCTGCCTGCCTGCCTGCCTGCCTGCCTGCCTGCCTGCCTGCCTGCCTGCCTGCCTGCCTGCCTGCCTGCCTGCCTGCCTGCCTGCCTGCCTGCCTGCCTGCCTGCCTGCCTGCCTGCCTGCCTGCCTGCCTGCCTGCCTGCCTGCCTGCCTGCCTGCCTGCCTGCCTGCCTGCCTGCCTGCCTGCCTGCCTGCCTGCCTGCCTGCCTGCCTGCCTGCCTGCCTGCCTGCCTGCCTGCCTGCCTGCCTGCCTGCCTGCCTGCCTGCCTGCCTGCCTGCCTGCCTGCCTGCCTGCCTGCCTGCCTGCCTGCCTGCCTGCCTGCCTGCCTGCCTGCCTGCCTGCCTGCCTGCCTGCCTGCCTGCCTGCCTGCCTGCCTGCCTGCCTGCCTGCCTGCCTGCCTGCCTGCCTGCCTGCCTGCCTGCCTGCCTGCCTGCCTGCCTGCCTGCCTGCCTGCCTGCCTGCCTGCCTGCCTGCCTGCCTGCCTGCCTGCCTGCCTGCCTGCCTGCCTGCCTGCCTGCCTGCCTGCCTGCCTGCCTGCCTGCCTGCCTGCCTGCCTGCCTGCCTGCCTGCCTGCCTGCCTGCCTGCCTGCCTGCCTGCCTGCCTGCCTGCCTGCCTGCCTGCCTGCCTGCCTGCCTGCCTGCCTGCCTGCCTGCCTGCCTGCCTGCCTGCCTGCCTGCCTGCCTGCCTGCCTGCCTGCCTGCCTGCCTGCCTGCCTGCCTGCCTGCCTGCCTGCCTGCCTGCCTGCCTGCCTGCCTGCCTGCCTGCCTGCCTGCCTGCCTGCCTGCCTGCCTGCCTGCCTGCCTGCCTGCCTGCCTGCCTGCCTGCCTGCCTGCCTGCCTGCCTGCCTGCCTGCCTGCCTGCCTGCCTGCCTGCCTGCCTGCCTGCCTGCCTGCCTGCCTGCCTGCCTGCCTGCCTGCCTGCCTGCCTGCCTGCCTGCCTGCCTGCCTGCCTGCCTGCCTGCCTGCCTGCCTGCCTGCCTGCCTGCCTGCCTGCCTGCCTGCCTGCCTGCCTGCCTGCCTGCCTGCCTGCCTGCCTGCCTGCCTGCCTGCCTGCCTGCCTGCCTGCCTGCCTGCCTGCCTGCCTGCCTGCCTGCCTGCCTGCCTGCCTGCCTGCCTGCCTGCCTGCCTGCCTGCCTGCCTGCCTGCCTGCCTGCCTGCCTGCCTGCCTGCCTGCCTGCCTGCCTGCCTGCCTGCCTGCCTGCCTGCCTGCCTGCCTGCCTGCCTGCCTGCCTGCCTGCCTGCCTGCCTGCCTGCCTGCCTGCCTGCCTGCCTGCCTGCCTGCCTGCCTGCCTGCCTGCCTGCCTGCCTGCCTGCCTGCCTGCCTGCCTGCCTGCCTGCCTGCCTGCCTGCCTGCCTGCCTGCCTGCCTGCCTGCCTGCCTGCCTGCCTGCCTGCCTGCCTGCCTGCCTGCCTGCCTGCCTGCCTGCCTGCCTGCCTGCCTGCCTGCCTGCCTGCCTGCCTGCCTGCCTGCCTGCCTGCCTGCCTGCCTGCCTGCCTGCCTGCCTGCCTGCCTGCCTGCCTGCCTGCCTGCCTGCCTGCCTGCCTGCCTGCCTGCCTGCCTGCCTGCCTGCCTGCCTGCCTGCCTGCCTGCCTGCCTGCCTGCCTGCCTGCCTGCCTGCCTGCCTGCCTGCCTGCCTGCCTGCCTGCCTGCCTGCCTGCCTGCCTGCCTGCCTGCCTGCCTGCCTGCCTGCCTGCCTGCCTGCCTGCCTGCCTGCCTGCCTGCCTGCCTGCCTGCCTGCCTGCCTGCCTGCCTGCCTGCCTGCCTGCCTGCCTGCCTGCCTGCCTGCCTGTCTGTCTGTCTGTCTGTCTGTCTGTCTGTCTGTCTGTCTGTCTGTCTGTCTGTCTGTCTGTCTGTCTGTCTGTCTGTCTGTCTGTCTGAACGTATACAGCAAGCTCGTCGAATTGAGTGGATAAATTGTGGAAGCTTACTTGAAATATTCGGCCACTTTAACACAGCCTACGGGGGCCTTGCAGGAAACTCCGACAACCATCGAGGCGTTCTTGCCCGCTGCTGTAGCAATGTCCTTCAGCTCCTGCGAGTAGTTGCGTCAACAATGGAAATCGTCAAAGGTTACACTGCATAGAATAGTGCCGCACGGCTATTAGCCCTTTAATAATCCGTCTTACCGTTAGCATCTCAAGAACCGTGCTGTAGCTCTTCGTCACATACCTTTTGAAACACTGCGCTTTCAATGCAAATAACTTCTTACAAGTGCTTCCCTGCTAGATTGAAAGTACAAAGAGCGCAAAGACACAAAGTGAGCACGCAGAGCTCCAGGGCTGGCCCTTTGTGAACCTTCCACACTTTTTTCATCTTCTAAAGCTATATCTAATTCCAAACGTGGTGTGCACATTTACGGATAGTCATAAGCCTTCAGAGAGCTGCATTCCCTCGAGGTCTTTAAGATCTCGACGTCATCGAGACCCGCTGCGGTCGCTTAGTAGCTTCGGCGTTGCGCTGCTAAGCGGTCCAATCACGGTCGCGGCGGCCGCATTTCGATGGGCGTGAAGCGCGAGAAAAATCCCGCGTACAGTGCATCGGGTGCACGCTAAAGAACCCGAGTAGTAATTATTCCAGAGTGTGTTAATTATTTAACATATACGGCATGCCTCGTGATCAGATCGTGGTGTTCGCACGTAAAGCCCCAGCATTTGCTCTCGCAACGCTTACGTAAAGAAGAGCGCCGGCCTCGGAGAGTGCGCGGGGGAGAAACTGCGTCTTTGGTCAACGCGTGTATCGCTCGAGATCACGCGACCTCCGACGTTATATAGCGCGTGGGAAGACGGCACACGGGAACGACGCCTCCGAGGTAGAAAAAGGCCGGTGCACCTCGACCTGTGACGTCATGCCACCTTGCCCCACTGCCGAGGAATCTAATCGGGACGCTCCCGAGGAAGACGCGGTGATATGGACATCACCGCTTTCATCATGCTGGGCTCGGCAATAGACATTTCTGTCCAGGTAGCATGACGCCATAAAGCATAGTTCACGGACGTGAAGCGACCAGCCAGTTTGGCTCGCCGGAACTCTGCTCCCGCCGCAGATTACTTCCTAGATACGCCGCGTGGCCCGCCACGTGCGCACTTAGCCCAGCGGACAGCCATGCGCAGCCGCGGCCGGAGTAGAGGAGGAGAAGCCCAATCACCTGCCCCCTCCCCCCTCCCTTCTCGCTAAGATGCGCTAAAGGCGCCAGGGGAGCTGCGGGTAGGGCACTCAAGTTCGTGAGGGTGCTCAAGCCTCCATAATTTGGATAGTCGATTGACTATCAGCCTTAAATGAAATGTATGTTTTCGTACACTTACAGGACCGTCACAGTGGGCTGATTGATGGGAAGGCGCATTATGTTTAACAGAGAGCAAACGTTCTTTCAATCGTACACTGGGGCATCTGATGATCTGATAAATGTACATTTTGCCGCTGGACAATGAAATACAATAAAGAACGCATGTCACACATCGCACACAGGTATTTGCAGTGTTTTATACCGCCACCACCTTTCAATTACTCCTGGGAAATCTTCGGACTTTATAAGAATGGGGGCAGAATTGCTGGCCAACCTCTGCCGAAATGGAAATGACATTTGCACACAGTATCGTTCTAGAACATTCTTAGCCTATGTGATCAATTATATGCATATAGGATGATATCTAATTTGCGATCCCACCATCGTGGTCGCTTAGTGCCTTTGACATTGCGCTGACAAGAACAAGGTCCCGGGAACAGATTGCGGTTGCGGCAGACGCATTTCAAAAGGAGTGAAATAGAAGAAAAAACGGCCTTGTATTATGTATTGCATGCGCGTTAAAGAACACCAGCTGCTCAAAATTGATCTAGTGCCCCTCCCAGTGCCGCTTGCATTATAATAGGATCGTGGTTTTTACACGTAAAACTGCAGAATATTAAAATTTGCCATCTAGCTTTGTTTGGTTCGACGGACCACTTCAGCTTTCAGATTGGCATGAACCGTTTACGCAGAAGTAACAACACAGGAATGATACCGTGGCTCTTTGATTCCGAAAATTTAAGAACCATAACTTATTTTGGGGGCATGAACACGAGCTACCAAGTGCCGATCCCATAACTATCAATTTCCAGCAAGCCGAACTAAAGCTCAACATGATATTCTCAGATCTAGGTTTGCAGAACAATGGGGACGTGTCTTCGTTCATTTGTGCCTCGTATTTTTACGCGAACGACAGATCAGGAACTGGAGACTATTTACCAAGTATAATTAAAAAGGGTAACTGCAGCGCAGGCCAGTTCAGCCGACAGCTCGAGAGCCAGAGAGCGTTTGCCTTCTTCGTCGGGGCGCCCGCGTGCATGGTACACAAGAAATAATCAATATGCATGTATCAGTATCACAATCAGTTCTTTAAGAACGTACCGAATTCTGACTGCGGGAACATACTTTGGTATCCAATTGATCCTTCCTTGAGGTAAGCGCAAAATTAGCGTCACTTATTTCCTGTACTTTTCTTGACTCGACATGTTGCATGATTGAAACAACGTTAACGATATCTGCTGCATTAGCTAACCTTGAGTACGGTGAGCGCCGTTTTCAAGATATCTGGGTTGCTTTTCACAATCAGATGGTGGATGTTGAGGACCCCCCAGTGGAAGATCTTGTGCTGCCAGTGATCCTTGTAGTGCTTCTTCCCGGCATCTGATTTGACCTCGGCGGAGAAGTCGTTGATTGCGCTGCGAAGCAGATAAAGGTGACGAAATTTCGTCAAGGTAACCATTAAACAGTGACTGTCACAAACATCCGGCGACGTTTCGCATGTAATAAACACTTTCGCTAACACTTTCATGGGAAAGCTTGTCGGGATGTGCGAATATTCGAAATCGAATAGTCACTATTCGTAAATGCGAATGTCTCTCGAATACTCTTCGAATAATACAAAACTTCAACTGCACCCACTTACATATAACATTGGAACAAAAGTATGGTAATTTTTCACCACCGCAGGCATAGTATAGAAGTAAAACGTGAGAAATTGTGTAGTGGGGCAGGCTACGTCGCTTAAGTAACCATACTTTAAAGGCCATGCAGCTGTAATTTCCCCTCTGAAGAACAATGTGCTCAAAACACTTAGTGTTTGCTCCTAATGCTGCGTTTGTGTTTTAATGTGAGAGCATTCTTTCACGAGTACTCCAGCAAAATCTGTCTAGCGAAAAGGTTATTGATTGTATCTGCCAAAAAATGTTTTATTTGCGACGACATTTATTCGTTACAACAGTAAATGTCGACGTTCGTTTCTTTGTAAGTGATAACGAACATTTGAAGCCAAAAATAAGAAGTTGGTCGGAGATAATTTTGTTAGCAACATCGTGTCTAGTCCAAAAAGCGCGACACTTTACGCGAAGGGATACATAGCGCTAATAGAAAATGGATGGGGCGACTTATAATAGAGAGGGGCTCAACTGAAATTTGAGGGTGGGCCAACTTGAAACTTTGGGGTTGTGCAATTGAAATTTGTGGATGGGCCATCTCGAAATTTGGGGTGAGACAACTGAAGATTCAGGGGCAGGCCAACTTAATAGTTTTGGTCGGACCAACTTGAAAATTGTAGGCAGGCTAACATGAAATTTAGGGATCAGCAAACCAAGATTGGGGGCGGGTCAACTTGAAACTTAGGGTTGGACCAACTTAAAGCTTGGGCTTAGTAATGCTTGGAGGTTGGCCGCCCTTAAATTGGCGGTTGGGTCAACTTGAAATTTAGGGGCGGGCCAAGTGAAATTTGGGCAACAAAATCAAAAGCTAAGCAACAACCGACTCCGAATGCCTAATTTCCCATTTGCAGACCATTGTCATAATTACCTGCCGCAGTAGCTTAGCGGGTAAGGTGAGCCACTGAGCACGAGGTCACGGGATCAAATCCCGGCCTCGGCGGCTGCACTTCCTCGGTGGCGAAATTCAAAAACGCCCGTGTCCCGTGCATTGGATGCCTTTAAATCGGGCTTTTGGTGCGTAAAACCGCACAAATCAATACAATTCTCAGAGTGTATGTGTTATTTAAATTAACAACACCTCACAACATATTACGTACTGACAGAAACTTGCTAGCTTTCCTACTAGGATGCGAACAATCTTTTATAGTTACTGTGACAACGGCATTTCACTCTTCGAAAACCATTAGTAGATTATACATATTCGATTCGATTCGTTTCTGGCACTATTCGTATCGTATTCGATTCAGTGTAAAAACTCACTATTCGCACACCCTTAAGGGACTGACAACTGACCAGAATGTGTTGTGAGACGTTGATGGAAATGAAATGACCATGATTTATAGCGATAAGAACTCAGCATGCTGTACGCGATTGAATAATTTTTAATTGTGAAAGAAAGTCTCAAAAACCAGTAAGTGGTGAGGCCTCGTGGTGAAGTCTTGGCACTTCGGATGTAGTCTATGAGATTAGTGTGCGTAAATCGGCTGTTATTAGGTACAACCTGATTCTTGCCTAGAATTGTTTTTGCTATATAATTCGTCACTTGCGCTTTATTCTATCCTTCAGATATCGAAAGCACGCGCATGGCTACAGCAGCACGCTGAAGTGAGTATCCCGCGTGAAAATGTCGTTTCGTTTTTCGATCCGATTGGCTTTATTTTGACAGGCTAGATACTGAAGCTATTGGACAGGAAATCACGAAAACACGGGGCTGTTATACCTTGGACGCTTTAAAACTTCGGAAAACATGAACCCCAGGAACATCAACTTCTTAAACAAAATAATACTTTCCCACAGTCACGGCCGCACTTGTCGTCTGCCTCCTAATAATGCCAGCCTATAATCGCTATCGCGCTCACCCATCACGGTTTTAAGGATGTCTCCTGTGAACGAGTACATCCTGAGTGCATATTGAAAAATTCTGATAAAAAAGGTTCCAAAACGCGACATCATGATTACACACTGTGACTGGTAAGCTTTCCATTGCGATAAAAATATACGTACTATGAAAATTGGTTGTCAGTCACTTTAAAAGCTAGTAACCGCGTAATAGACTCGAGATCATGATTGCATGATCTGTACTTGGACGAATCATGTATGTAACCTTGTCGCTGTTTACACCGACCGACCGACAGACCGACGAACAGACAGACAGACAGACAATCCTCTTTCTCTTGTCTAATGACTTACAACTGAAATCTTTACAGAAACCAGAAGAAAGTTTAAACCCGTTGTCCTGCAGTACATAAGGTGTGAATTGAGCTAGTCGGCAGTTCATAAACGTTCTGCAGAATCGGCAAGTGAACGAGCTTAGGCTCTACGTAAACCGTCAACGTAAAACAATTTTTAAGATTTTTGCCGTGACATGTCCATCACAAGAAGACAAAATGCAATTGCTCAACTATTGTTGCTCTCTAGTGTCCCAATCAAACCCTTGTGTGGGCCATCGGGAGAGGAACCTAGCAACACTGCTTACGGTGCGTGCACGGACATCCCCAATTCGGTGTTGTGGGCGATGTTGGTTTCCTTGGCTGCGTCGAAGATCGGCTTCAGGTAAGCATTGGTGAACGTGCCCATGAAGGTGTCCTCCGGTCGCAGTAGCAACGAGTCGTAGAAGATGATGTCGCACTGGCCGTCCAAAGGAAACGACAGACCGACGTCCAAGTAGCTCACCGTGCACACGGTAGTGTAGCGACGCAGTCCCGGACCTGTCGTGCGAAATCCGTGCAAATTTACGGTCAGGCGCACACGGCAGCCTTGCCTCGATACACAGTCAGTTGTATGAGGTGTAGACTTGATTCGTTTCGCAATGATTACCAATGATGTGCGCAAAGTTGGGTTGCCTGGCTATGCTTTGAGAATGACGAATGTGTTGAAATAGGGAATCACAACGCGCAATGAAGAATGTCACATGATCTATTGCAGCTACAAGCACAAGGTTTAGTCAAGTCCCTGTACTAACCGTCATTCCCATGGTAGCTGAACGATCGCAGCAAAAGATTTTCATTAGAGTTCTATAGAAAAAAAATGGCTGTGGCTTAGGTAAGGTTAAGCCCAGGATGCGAAGCATACTAGCCTTTATTTTAGTTGTTGAACCACTGTTTAGCCTGGTGAACTGCTGTTGCTTGGCTATATTTGGTTCGGCTAGACGAAGAAACAACTCATGCATTACTGCTTCGCCTTCAAGAGTGGAACGCGACAGCGTTCCCGTCGACCCGCCAAGGGGCGTAAGACAATGGGCTTCAGGGCAGCGACTACGCGCCCCGCATTGGACGCGGTGAACGTCGAGCAAAGCAGCGTTCGGCGCGGCAACGAAATGTGCGCCTGAGCAAGAGACGCACGCCTTAGAAACAGCTCGTTTCTAAGGCAACACCGCATTCACTAGAGGTGCTTTTGTACCGCTTTGAAGCATCGTACTCGTGGCTCAGTGGTAGCGTCTCCGTCCCACACTCCGGAGACCCTGGTTCAATTCCCACCCAGCCCGTCTTGCAAGAGTTGAGCCAAAGCCACTTCTCCTCTGTCGTGACGTCAGGGTGTCACGTGGTTTCATGTCGACACCGCCGCGCCTGAGGAGCTGGGTTGAGCTCTCGTAATATGCTTCGCATAAAAAGCCGCTGTTTCGCCAGAAACGCGAATCATCGATTGCGATAGCAAATTGCAGACAACTATACTAATTAAGGATAACACTTTTATCGGCCTGAAACATTCCTAGGCTCAATAAATCAACCTGATTGGTGTCAGCGCGGACAGCAAACATGAACGCATCATGCTCGATGAGCGCGGACACTCGCTGTCGCAAAGCTGGCGTGAGCTAGCGCGGCAGCAGCAGCGAGCGAAGTAACATCCCTGCCGTGTATTGGTCCAGTGCAAACTCAGCGCCGGGAACACACAGCACAAGCCAAGCTACGAGCCGCCGACGCCATAGAGTTTCCTCCAACGTGCTAGAGGGAACACTGTCTGGCGCAACCAGTGTCAAGATACATTGGCAATGATGTGAAGTACATGGATTTGACTGATCTTCGTGCTTGTGATTCAGACGTTCTTGTGGATTCGTTCATTACGCTGTGTATGCCTTCATTGTCGTGAATCGCAGAGCAATCTATGCTTTTCTAAGTGCAGAAAACCCTGCCAGAAGGCACAATCCGCGCTAATTGCGACGGTCCAGCTTGTCGAGGTGGCCAAATGGAAACCGCGCCAAGCGTCTCAAGGTACTGCCTTGCCCGCGATAATTTTATAAGGGCGTTATATGTCGCATGTCGATGCCTGCGTGCGTGGCGGAATGGTTTCAATATTGGGTGTCTGTGCTGGAGGTCCTGTCTTAGAATCGCACCGTCGGACGATTTAAATAATGTTGATTTCATTATTTATTACGCAGTGAATTATAGAAAATTATGAGTTTACAAATCGCGAAGTCGTTTGAAGCCTGAAGGACGAAGATTAGGCAAATCCATGCACTTCCCACAATTACCACACTGACTCAAGTGGTCCCACTGCAGCTCCCGGAAACACAACGCCACAGTTCCTTCTAGTAATTATTAATGCGATAGCGTTAAGAGCACCGTATAGCAGAAGAATCTGGCGGCGGCGTCCGGTCGGCGTCCTCAAATTTTAGTTGACGCAACCGCAGGTCTCAACTTGGCCCATCCAGAATTTTCATGTTTGCCCCCCTCCCAATTTTCAAGTTTACCCACCCCCAAATGTAAGTTGGCACGTACCCAAATTTAACGTTGGCGAATCCCCAAGTATATGGTGGGACATCCTCACATTTCAATTTGACCAACCCCAAATATAAAGTTGGCCAGTGCCCTAATTTGAAGTTGACCCACTCCCAAATTTCAGGTTGGCTCGCCCCCAAATTTCAGGTTGGCCAACCTCCACAACTAACTTGGCCTACCCCAGATTTCAAGTTGGCCCATCCCGAAATTCTCGTGACGGAGCTCATGTGTCTTTCTACATAGCTGGCTCGCTATGTCTTGAAAGCGATTGTCTTACGCGAAGGAAGCATGGACGAAGAGTTTATCGTTGGGAAACCATGGGAATGCTTACGCATTTAATAACGAAAATAGGGACAAATTTAAGAACGCCTTTTTAATTGTTCCTGAGACAACTCGCAGTCCGCACTAGACCACGTTATTAAGTTCACTGTTATTTTCGTTATTAAATGTTTGTGCAAGCCACCCCTGGTTTGCTACAGGGAAATTGAATATTGCTACACACGCAAAGATGAGATACCGCGAACATGCGCAGGGAGCACCACGGCGTCGAAGCACAAACGGAAAGAACGCGAACGCTGCGATTCTCTTCCCGACCTTCAGGCGTCTTCCGCTTCTGGCGCTCGCTTCTCTCTCAGCGACAAACATTATTTTGCCAATGTAGACAGATGGGTGCACGTAAAACGACTTACGTTCCGACGTGGTCACCGCGGCAGGCAGAGTCGTCGGTGGCGGCTTGGTTGTTGTCTGTGGCGGCTTTGTCGTTGTCGGTGGCGACTTTGTTGTTGTCGGTGGCGGCTTCGTTGTTGTCGGCGGTTTCTTTGCCGGTGTCGACGGTGGCGACGCCTTTGTTGTCGTAGGCACCGGCGGGGTCGTCAATGGAGTCGGCGTTGTCACACTGGGCGTTGCTTTAGGAGTGCTAGCTGGTGGCTTTGGAGTCTTAGGAACCGTTGGAGGCGTGACGATCACAACCGGAGTCGTTGCCAGGGTCTTGATAGCATTCGTCTGCGTTTAGGAAAGAAATAACCTCCATTGTACTTTCATTGCAAAAGACAACGTAGACGAATGATGAATCGAGAAAGACTGCCCGTATACGTTACAAATGCTGTAATGAGCATGCATTGCGCCTGTGTTCCTGCACTAATAATCTTCGATTCACACCTTTGTACTGGGCATCTTGAGTGCGTCAGCTTTGACTACAATGTCGACATCGACGAAACCAGGGCTGGTTGTTAAGAGCACTTCCTGTGAAAACCTAGCCCCGGGTTTCGTCCTCGCTTGCTTTTTTTTTATCAAATGGCACGTGGAGTGGGTTGTGTTCTTGCACGTGACAATGCCAGTGGTCCAGAACTCTTACACGTTCATGCATGAGCATTCATGGATAATCTGCAGGTTGTCCGAGTAGTGAAATTTCACAGTGGGATTAATACGAATATTCGAAATAGAAAATGTCATTAGAATATCGAACATTTCTTCATTTATCAAAAGAGTGAAATATATATTTATTTTGTAAGCGCATGTTATGCCGTTCGCAAACTGACGCCAGGTTAAGTAAAGAGCTTTGTATAAAAGCAATAATAACTTTCCCCTACCAGTATTACCATGATCATGACACTTTATCAAACGAGAAAATAGCACGTCACTCGATGCACATAAGCTGTTGTGTTCGTTGACGGCAATAAGTGTGGCAGTGGAGCGCCGCGCGTTGCATTAAAATGTGCATATACGCTCACACTGATTCAATAACAAATGATTTTGCCTAAACTCATACACATTCGTATATGTAGGCTGCTTGACATTGTGGCATTTCTAGCGGATGACAGCAAATCAGCCAGCATATGTTCTCTGTCCCGTGTGTTCGCTCAGTAGGTGTTCCCTCTGTGCTATGACGACGACTAGGCTCGTTCAGAATTATTCAGAGCAATTTCGCTCGCATGAACCTCCAGTGCTCGAGGTCACAATAAGTGTTATCCTTGCCACTCGGGGTCCCAAGACGTGGGATCCACTTTCCTCGTGGAGGGGTAAGTGAACGTGAGGCTGGGTCCGATATTCAGGACGTTGGACCAACACATATATTTACATAAGTACAAGAAAATGCAATGAAATACAGAAAAATACAGAAAAGTTGGTGATAAATTGGTAGTTGCTTATTAATCCCGCCGTCAGTAGCTCCTTTTATGCCGTGTGTGATCTTTGTTTAGTCACTTCCCCCAATCCGGTACCAGGGGGTCGGGAACGCCAGGTCCCACCAATCCGGAGGTAGGTCGCCCTTTTTACCGACGCCGATCGTACAATGAGGGGTGGTGGCCGGGTCATATTGAGCGCATCTCTGGCTTTGACATGTCAGTTACTGCTGCTGACAGGTGACAGCTGTATCATTGACCAGCGCGGCTATTCCCTCGCTGGTCAATGACTGAACTGTGGCCGCAAGTTTTCACGTCCTGAACGGCCGATCACAACAATACCCACATAGAAAGGATTATCGGAAAATTTCGGGATTTCTGGAATAGAATACGATACAAATAGCGAGCACTTTCCATTTGTGTTCGAAATTCCGAATGATCTACACAGCTCCGATCTTTACTTTCAAGCACAAAGTATCTATACTGCAGTGAGCTAATCGCCATAGGATGTTTTGAAATGCCCGTATTGGTATATCCATGCATTTAACGTTCCGCATTCAATTTCATAAAGCGATCTCATCTCTTTTCTGCGCAATTAAGCCTCGAACACAGTGGGGTATCTTCTCGTAGGAGGAGCAATGACATCGTAGTGAGCCAAGAAAAGAGCCTTGGAGAATGTCGTGCACCGATTTTTCAGCGAACAGCAGAATAGTGCTATCTCGGGGGTCACAATAAACCAGATGCACCCGCAGAACTCAGTCACGGTTTTCCTTAGGTTGTACAGCACCACATGGTTTCCTACCAAAGTTCCTAGAGGGAACTCTGACGGTGACATCATTCCCATACAACGAGAACGGTCAGTAGCACTTGGATATTAATAATATCCTTGTCTGTAGCTTCGAACGTTCTCCCTGTATTATTGTTTAGAGTTTGAATTTTTGAATTTCAAGGCAGTCATATTTCTAAACTCGGCAATTAAACATAAACATTGCAAATACATTCTTTCATTTATGACGCGGTATTTTGCTCAAAATAACTAATTAGTTATATCGCAGAGCTGTGTGAATCCAGAAGGACAATGTTTGGACAAATCCATCTAGTTCGGCCATCATTCCCGTGCTGGATAAGCCGTCACACTTGCAGCTCCCGCAGGTGACATCGCCAGAGTTCCCTCAAGTGATGCTTGTGCGAACTTCTGTGAACAGCACGCAGCCTCCGAGATGCGTCGGCGGCGCGGGCCAGATCTTGGAAGTTCATGGACAGTGCTATTACTTTCCGAGCTTACCATGACGAGCAAGCCACAGCACCAAGGCTATATATACAATTTTTCCCTTGTTTTGGAGCGAAGCTATTGTTTCGTTTCACTCCGACGGAGCCTTTGCTCTGGGGTTGCGCTATGCCGACGCCACCTAGACTACAAAATCAAGATGCCCTTCAGTTATTAAGGCGGGAAGCTGGGATACAAGGGTTGAAGCAGTCTGACATGTTTACAGAGCTAGCAATCGCACACGAAACATGACAGGAAGGGCTGCGAACATCAACTGGTTTCGTGCGGTACTCGACAACAGTAAAAGCACAAACACCAGGTTGTCTCACAGAGTAATCATGATAATAATAATAAATCTCCGCTCATCGTGTGCACGTGGACCGTGCTACCTCCGACTATGAGATATTATTCTGAAGAAGAGACAGACAGAGAGCGATAGGGGAAGCCTTAAGTTTGCAGTTCCACGCCCATTTAGAACAAAGGTTAAACTTTTAATCTTCAGTTTACAGTATGATAATTGCTAATTACACGTGTACTTTCTGAAACTTTTGCTCACTTTGCGAGCTCAAACCATTGGCGAACCACCGACTAGCACGCGAGTGCGCATGAGTTTCTCAGAGCACACATGGTAATCATTGGTGACTTTAATTTGGGAAACAGCTGATCTGTTTTCCTGATGGTATGAGAACAGATCTGAGAATAAGGCCTTCTATTGGGATTTTAAGGGAAAATTGCAAATCGAGATATAGGGCATTTTCTATCGCTCTCGCGAAAGAAACAATACCTTATAGCTTCCACGGTCCACAGGCGCGACGAGTGAACATTTTTCTTTCGATTATCCTCTCAGCACAGCCTTTTTAACGCGATAGCGTTAAGGAGCTCGTGTCGCAGAAAAGCCGGTGTCGTCGGCGTCGGGTGTCGGCGTCGGCGGCGTTGACCGTGAGCGATAAATCACGGCAGGCGCTTCATAAATAAAAAGCAACTTCCAAGATTGGCCCGGTGGGAATCGAACCCGGGTCTCCGGAGTGTGAGACAGAGACGCTACCACTCAGCCACGAGTTCGATGCTTCCAAGCGGTGCAAACGCGCCTCTAGTGAATGCGGTGTTGCCTTCGAAACCAGCCGTGGAAAGTTATACTGCGGTGTATATCGGTAATTATGAACATGTAACGTACAGAAGTCACAATTACACGAGTTGCGAAGTGCGTTTCCGCCGCATTTCTTTTGCGCTTTCCGCACACGCAGAGCCATCTTGCGGCAAACACAGAAGACCCCCTCCTCTCAATGTACGGCGCTGCCCCGACAGGAGGCGCGCCGCGCGCGCATTGGGACCGCTGCCAGGCGCGTCGCGGGACTCCCTCTCCCCTGACGACGCTTCGCCGTGCTTCCGGTTTAGATTACTATCTATCTCTCTGCCCGTGCCCATCACGACGTTTGGCTGGAGTAGATCGTTTCCCCTCCGAGACACCGAGTTCTTTGGTTCGTTTCGTTCGCTCAGGCGCACGTTTCGTTGTCGCGCCGAACGCTGCGTTGCTCGACGTTCACCGCGTGATAGGTGGGCGCTAAGTCCGATGCGGGGCGCATCGTAAGTGATTGCTGTGCCGTAGCGCATTGTCTTATACCCCTTGGCGGGTCGACGGGAACGCTGTCGCGTCCCACTCTTGAAGGCGAAGCTTAAGCGTCCTCCAATTTTTCTTTGTAAGCAAGTCACATGCCAGATATTTCAAAGGTGCCCAATCTCACACACTGCACACTCTGAAGATGCGCGCAGTTGCATCTCACACTGCGCGCACGCACGCACACTCATGCACGGATCTGCACGGGCACACACCCTGCAGTTGCAAGCAGCTTCATCTTGCAGGGCATCACAAACACGCGTATCTGCATCTACACACACGGTGCAGTTGCGTGCAGTTGCGTCGCCCGCTACCGCCTTCCCGGACATGCAGGTATAGTTGGCGAAATTATAGTTGGCGAAACTATAGTTGGCGAAACTATAGTTATAGTTATAGTTGGCGAAACCATTGGTGAAACCATAGTTGGCGAAACTCCGTTTCGTCAACTATACCTGTATAAACGCCATTGACCACGCCGTTGAAGATCTCTCGCTTCAACGGCGTGGTCACTAGCGCCCGTTACGAGCAATAAACTCACCACTGTGGTGGCTGTTATAGTACCGCCGCCGCCGCCGCCTTTCCCGTACTTCCAAGTGGTATTGTCATGCTTCTCATGGCCATCCTCTCCATCTGCGCCAGGGCAGGAGGTACGAGTCAGTCGCAAGAACGCGAGAGAAAGTGCGGCGCCATACGACGCTGGATCATCGCATGAGTCTCATAGCCTAGTGCATTGGCAAATATGCCGTCTACTCGAAAGCGTTTTGATTGATTACAAGGCAAGCAAAGCCTTGGAGATCGGTTTCCACTCGGAGGGAGCCGCTCCAGGCCGTCGCGATTTGGAGGGCACCTGCATTAGATCGACGGGAATATGGCACCAGCGTATGTGCGAGTTTCCTATAACAATCTATTTGCCGCCTTGCGAAAGCCGGGTGATCCTTTGTGCTAGGCTTTGTGGCGAGCATGGCATGGTCTAAAGGATGATCACAGTTGTACTGGCAAAGCTTTCTTGCAATGGTATATTCCAAAAGAACGTTTCATTCACCCGCACTAAACCTTGCAGTAAGGTTTAATTACAACGTGAATAAACAATTAAGGGAAGAAAACAATAAGGGACGACTTAAATTGCGGCACAGCGAGTTCGTCGGTCTGAGTCGTCGGCTCACAAGCTGTAGCAGACCACCGATACTTCTTGCTTTTTATATATCCCAGCACGAGTCCTTATGATCGAACAATTTTTTGTACCTAAAAGCAAAAAAAAAATACTCGCCATACTGGCCCTGCGCAAATCGATGTCCAGCGACGCTGCTGAAAACCGCCACTACAGCTGCTGTGGGGCGGGAGGGGGGGTATGCAATGTTTTATTGTTTTACAGTAATGGTAGTAATGGGAGTAATGGTAATTTTGGCAGCACGCCGGTGCTGGTCGCATTGCCGTTTCTTTTCCCTTTGCCGCTCCTCGTATTCACACGGTTCCTCCTCAGTCCTAACTATGCGTTGCCTACCTATAGCGGTGTTGCAAAAACAATCAAATCACTTGCTAGGCTGGTTCATTTATATATGAAAGGGTAGTGACGTCGCTCCTCACGTCGCAAGCTGCCGTAGGCGCGACAGCTTGCACAACAGTTGTCTTTACCGGGAATCGTATGCGGGGAGCGTTACGTGCTTCTACATAGAGTGCTACGTACTTTTAGCCTGTCCGCTATTCCGGTAAGCGGGGGTGGCTTGGGCGGATTGCCGGATTTGTGAGGGCGTAAACGTGAGCGGCCAGAGCGGTGCAGCCACCTGGTGGCGTAGAGTTGAACCAAACAAACACCGCTAAAACTGCAGTAACCCACTATAACCTGCTACGCTGCTTGTGCAAATTTTTTGCAGCGGCGTAATTATGAACATGATTACGCCGCTGTCGAAAGTATACACCAGCAGCTAAGCAGAATATAGTAATTAGCTTTGTATTTGTGTGGTTGAGCTTTGCGCCACCAGCTGGCGCCACCAATCTGGCCGCTCACGTTTAGGCCCCGCCCGAGGAATCGTGACCAACTGAAGCGTAACAGCTTCGTTGCAAAAGTGAATTTCAACATGACAACGTTAAAATGGCCCTGAACCACTTTTTGTCGAAGTGGAGAAAGACATTTGAAGCGAAGATATGCTATTTCGGAACCACTTTGCCGCAAAAAGTACTTCAATGCGTTCAGCAGAAGCGTAATTATCGGCAATCAAACACGGCCTCAGCTGTGCTCCCCTTTCTCCTCCAATGCTTTGCACTGCGAAGGCTACGGCGGAGATGCCACCGTGGCACGCAGTTCAAATTTCTGATTCGGTGCCTATGCCGCGCTAAATGTAAGCCAACGCGGCTGTCCTCAGAGAGCCGCAGTGAGCTTAGCCACTGGACTCATGGCGGCACCTCGCGGCGGCCGCGCTGCAACCGAGCGCAGTAACCAATAGCAGCCACATATTGGAGTGTACTTTATGACGAAATAAAGCACACAGAAAAGAGTGAGGACCATGGGGTTTTTTAAACGAAAGCGTTTGAGAGAAAGATGACTTGGCGCTCCGCTTGCGAGCTCCACGGACCGCCTACGACAGCAGAACTTGGCTGAGATGTTCACAAGAGCGTATGCTGCCGGCGGACTATGTTATTTCAACAAGCCCGAGGGGTGGTTCAGGGCCCCTTTAAGAGCCTCATGTCGAAGAAAATCCGGTGTGGGCGTCGGTGGCGTCGTCCGTGAGGGAAAAATCATCCATAGGTATGGAGCTACATGTATACGCTACGTCGCGCTATATGCCACGTGATATACGCGGGTCATATTGCTACACTATTCTATCACTAAAGTTGCTCATATCTTGTCTTAGATATTCATTCTTGTCTCAGGAATTCATTCAATACAGCTAAACTAGGGTCCATAGGAGCAGTATTTAAGACGAAGACCTAGAACATGTGTCCCCTATAGACCGTTTTTTCGTAGGCGCCGGCTTATTGTGAACGCAGTGGCGCCGCCTATGAGCAGCGCCATACTGGCTTGGGTCTTTGGCATGGCAGGTATACGCTCAGCAGTAGGTTCTGGCGTTTGTTTTCGCGGTCGTGCGGTCTGTTCTGTATGACGTGCGTCTTCTACGTGGTAAACGGTTCTGTGAGACGTGCTGAAGTGGTTTAAGGCGTCATGGCCGGCATTTTTGCTGGCGTTGAGGTGGACGGAACACGCAGCGTGATGTGTGCGAGCATATTTGAGCCTACAATCAGCCTCGGAGATCAATTGTGTATTTCCGAATGTTCCAATCACTAATGCGACTTAATGCAATATTATCCTCTATTTCTAAGCTGCGGTTTAGGAGCCATAAAACATACGCGACGATCGTAACAGCGTGGGTACCGTTCTGCTACGATAGGAGCTGTGCTGTTATACTTTGACAAGCGTTCAAACTGTACGCAGCAGGTTACATTGCGTCACTACTTGGTGGGATGGATGAAGTTTCCACCCATGAATAAAACAGTTCTGGCTAGTAATAGCAGCATACCTTACATTCTGAATTAAGCTTGTCCAGCAAAGCGACCGTTTACGAACTGCGCGAGCGTCCTAATCAGTAGTAGGTGCTGGATTACAGATATATTTGTTCTATATAGCGCATTGTCCGAGCATACGGCATCAGCGGTCATATATTTATAAACGTTGTGCAGCGTTAGCCCGTTTTCGCTTGCATTTTAGAGAAAGAGGATGATAACCGAATTTTCTTTTCGGTTGTGTTCGTTCAGTTCTCTACGACGCACTCACATGTATTAGGGAAATTTGGCGCTCATAGATAGCCATCGCATTCTCTTTATGCGAACCCTCTCATATATTATGGCTCTATACAGGCCAAAAAGGCAATGCCGAAGCACACAGCTTACATATGTATCGTGCTGGCTCACCAACCGCAATGATCGCTGTGTTGAGCAGCGGCACAGGCCCCATGCAGCAAGGCTAGCGTAGACATATGATAATTTCAAGCATACTAGACTTAAAATGCGTGAGAACAACGTTAGTGTATCACAAATATTTGATAGCGCCTGCCACTCAGATGTTTCGTGGTTGCCTTAGGTTGGCCGTGCACGAGCATGCGCTCTTATGTTTTATGTTTTACTCCCTGCACCAATTGATCAGACAGTGAGCTGATTTACTATTTAATGCTGGTAATACAGAGACGCCGGTTTTCTTTGTTGAATTAAAATAGATATAAGCAAAATAGTAAAAACACATACACGCAGGGCGACTACAATGTGCGTACACTGCGGCTGAATTCGGTTGTGTTCGTTCAGCTCTCTACGACGCGCCCGCAAGTCATATTTCTGCCTACAGTAGTTACCGATGCACCGAAAGGTTTCCCTGACGACCTTATATGAACGAACATGGCGTAAATTTCACAAAGTAAATTCTAAAACATCTCGAAATTGTTCCGCAGCACGCGAGAGCAATACTTTCGAGCAGCGCCGCGCCGGATCACCCAAGCCAGAGAGGAGGAAAGGCTCTCCGCGAGCCCTATCCTCCTCGCCCGATGAAACGGTCTACATATATTTATTTTTCTGTGAGGTCACCACATTAAAACAATATACAATACAGGGGTTTCCTTTTGACCTAGTAATGCTCGTTGGCCTTCACATGCAGTCTCATGCGCTCCAGAATGTCTGGATATTCCTGTAACCCAGATGCATGACCTGCGCGAATGCACTTCCGCGAAAGTATAAGCGCCAATCTGGAGGTGCAAAAAGAGCAAGAATGCCCTTCGCGATGGTTGTCGGCGTTATATTAACCCTTCACAAAACAGCCAATTGTTATGACAAGCTCTCTAGTTGGTATATTTTGCATGTGCCTTTCACGTGCTTGTTCTCTGAACTGGTGTGTTGATAATGAGTGAACTTGCAATTAAGGCAATTAAGAAAAATAAGATGACAGTTGCCTTCCACTTGCAGCACCGGGCTTCTGTGCTTGATAGCAGAGGTTGAACTTCACCATTAAACAAGAACCTACCTAGCTACCTCAAAGTACCAAGAATGAGGCAAATAATCATTCGCATTATAGACTCTGCATAGAAATGCCACTTTACGTGCCAAATGCACGAAAAAAGAAAGAGCAAAATTTTGTCTCACGTGGCGTACAAACCGCGACGAAATCAGAAGCATAGAATCTTCGCATCGCGACCAACGAAGGGTCATTACCAGTGAAGAAGTTGGTGGCCACGAACACGCCCAACAGCAACGCAAGCACGGCCAACGCAGCGCAGCACGAGAGGAGCAGCACCATGAAGCACTTCGTGTCCCTGAACAGGTGCACAAACAGAGAAACAGTGAAATGAAAACCCAAAACTATAAGCGTGCACTGTGCAGGGAAGCCCCTCAAAGGAGTTCTCATTTATTTAGCGTGGTGGCAATGAAAAGCGACAGTGTAATTCGGCGCCTTTTCATTGTTTGTCCTCTGTTTCCGGTTCAGCCAAAGTGAACTTAGCTCTAAATAGTGCTTGGGCTTGTTTCACTGGCTTTCGTACTACGTAGTTGAGGTTTTAGTAGTAGATTGGAGCTCCACAAGAAACCGATGCGCAGGCATTGCGTATAGGCCTCGACCCGCAGAGCGTCAAACTCTGGGCAAATTCGACAGGAATAACTGGAGGACGGGAGTCTTATAGAATGTCAATGTGAGTGAAGCTCGGTACCAAGTGCCAATCAAAGAACGTGCCGGCGACGCGACCTGCGTCGGAGCCCCGAATGCGGCCGCATGGACAGGGCGTCGGGCCGAACGCTGAGCCAGACGGCGGCATTGGCAGAGCCGGGGTACTACTCTTGACATTGTCGAATTCCGCCATGTTGTAGATGCCAGTAATGACGGCATTTTGAGCAAATCAGAGAGGCCCAGAGGGCTGCTGCGGCATCTGTGATTGACTCAAAACGCAGAGATTCACCACTCACTTTGCGTGGGTTAGTCGCGATTATACACTACCCCTGTGGTCGTTGTCGGTGATTCGAGTGTGGATGTGTCGTGACCGAAGAGATGGTGGTATACGCGTTTCCTGTAAACCACTACCTTGAGATATCGCTTGAGATGCTACACCGATCCGGCCCAACCGACCACCCAGCGGCGTACATTATCAACGAATGTGTTTCTAGTTGCGAGTATGCCCACCAGTGTATATCATAGCAACCAGAAAGCCATTGTAACCTTCGTTACTAAGTGACAATGAGTGCTACCAATAAAGTCCATACCAGAAGTTTTCTAACACTAAGATTACAGCTTCGCTGGTCATCTACCTTAGCAGGGCGGAATGGCCTCGGATTTTCTTTTTTCGTTCCCGCTTACCCGCTTATCTAGCAGTCGCACGTGTGACAGACTGCCTCGGTGGTTTGATTTACCAAAGTTGCTTGAAGCAATGTGTAAATACTGCAACTAGCCAGATTCCACCATTGTGCCGTTTCGGGCAAATCGGGAGGGCGTTGTCACTTGTCAACCGTGGCCGCCTAGATCGTAAGGGTGCTAATCTCGGACGCTACCTATAAACCACAACCTCCAAAAGTGGGCGGTGTGCTGGCGCGCCACTCGATCTCGGAGGCCGTATAAACCACACAATTTACTACAAAAAATGCTATGGGGAACACTAGAGCTGCGATCATTGAGCCACCGTGAGAATTACGGGCCTACATACAATACGTTGATCTGTCTAATCTTTGTGGTTGTGGCTTCAGAGGTTCTCGTGGCGCTATCTTTTAACAGCGGAGCTGTTCCAAGTCGAGCCTCGGCCATCCGGCGTCCGCCGTCCCGTAATGAGGCAGAGCACGCACCGGGGGAGAGGGGTATAGGAGCAGGTGTCTCGCCGGCGCGCGCCTTTTCGCCCTATTCAATGCGCTCGGCGCGAGCGGCAGCAGGAGATGGTACGAGAGCGGCAGCGCCGACGTCTCGCAAATCACGAGCTTCGAAAGCGAGATGCGCACGCAAAGCACTAGCGAAGTGAAAGCGCTACCGCCGAGGATCGAGAACGAGAAGGGCATGCCAAGCGCTGGTGGAGGCAAGCCAACCCCCACTTTCGAGAGAAGGCAACCCAAGCCAAGCGCAAGCTGAGGCAAGTTAAGTCGCAACTTCGAGAGTAGGAGGCCGAGCAGAGACGTCAACGCAGACATATTCCTCCCCCGGAGAGTGGTGCCGATGGACGGCTCAAGAGATAATTCCTCGACCGTGAGTGCGGCCGCAGATGCAAGGTGTGGGATACACTGTGGTTTGATCACAAGCTCACGCAACTGAAGGGCGTGCACAATCTGGAACCGAAGTTCGAATCCAGCAAAATGACGACAACAAGGCAAAATACTCATGAAAATTGCGCTAAACACGACCGAAAACTTGCGAAAAACGACCACCAGATTCTCTGCTTTGACAGCTTTCATTGCGTGGAACTAGCTTTACTTCTTTTTTTTTTTTTACACTTGATCAGTTCAAGCTTCCCAGCGATGAGAGCGTTTGCGAAGACAAGCGAATGCCTATGTATGCGAATGCATAAACATCGTGAGTTGTTGCGTTTGAAAGGCAATACATTTGGTATAAAATGAAAGGCTTTGCGAAGTTGTTAAGGCACTTGAAGCCAGGAGGACGAAGTTCAGGCAAACCCATGTACACTGCTCTTCAATTCCACGCTGGCTGAAGCGCAGTACTTGCCATTCTGGCAGACATTTGCGGCAGAGTTCTATTCAGCAAATGTTTTCAGTGTACGTTAAGCTGGCAGCTAATTAGACATGAGATGGCGAAGTATACAATATGTCAAGAGATGGCTTATGATCGGTCTCTGCGCAGACTCGGTACTGAGCATTTTGAAAATCAATTGCGTAATTATCCATTAGTTGATGTTTTCTTGTATTCTGGTGAATTTTGTTAAAAGTATTTGTAATTGTATTCTTTTATTGCTCTGTACTCACTCCTGCTATGTCTCAGAAACTGAGACAGCAGTATTTGTAAATAAATAAATAAATAAATAAATTTATAGTGTCCAGAATAGCGCCTAGTTCCGCGTAGCCCAGTCACGTTAGATTTTGGCCATTCGGTATTACCGCGGCAAGAACGCTGCTAGCAGTGCATAATCTGGCAGAGTAGTCCACCGCCTGTCACTTTGTGAATGACGATGGACGCAAATTGTTATCGCCAATTAATGCACATCCCTCAGTGGTATTGCAGCATACCTACACCTCTCTCTGTTTTGTAGGCTTTTTCATTTATATAACGGTTATTTCTCGATTTTCTTCTTGCAGAGAGTTCGAGTTGTGGAAAATTGAATATTACGCTGAATTACAACTCTATAATACACGCATTACTTATAACACGAATAAATGGTAAAGCTGTTACTTTTACTTCGTGCAACGCTGTTGCGATATCACTCGAGTGGGGAAATCTGAAATGCACAGAGAAAGTGAAAGTCTGCCACAGTTCATGTCTGGAAGAGGAAAAAAAGATAGATAGTTATATGTTGGAATATGTGCGTGAGCATTCTACAATCATCGTTTCAACACCTCGTAATAAGCCCCCATAATCCGAAGAAATCTAATTCTAAGTTCTTGAGTCCAATATTTCAATTCAAAACAAAAGCATTTGATCTGCACTGGAAATTTGTGATATTAGCGCGTATGCTATTTATTCCACACCCGTTTGAAGTAATATCTTGCAGTGTATTTGAATGAATGGTATTGGAATGCATACAGCTAATTTATAATTCCACGATGGAAAAAAAAGAAACCGCATGCATTGAATAAACAAATTTAATTATCTATTTTACAAATGGTTCGATGCAACTGAAATACAGCAACTACACTTACGACAAATTAATGCCTTATCAAGAAACGTAAACACTAAATACGGTTGTTGCGCTTGTAAAGGTAAACGTATTTCATTGGTGAAGGGTTCTTTGAAAGTTTGCGTAATTTGTCTGACATCTTGAGTGTTTTCTGTTACACCATCTTTGATTTCGTTCCACGTTGGTCCCATATCTTTGCAAGGGAACATTTTTTGGAAATATGTTAAGCTTACCTAACGGAAACAACGTTGAACAATATATACACTGCTGATACACTGCAGCAGAGACAGGAAGCTCCACCTTAGGAAGTGATGGCACACAGTGTCATTCATTTCACATATATTGGATGCAGTAAGCGGAATAATTTTTATGTTCACCTCAGTAAACGAAACATTTGTTCCAATAATTTTTATGTTCACCTCAGTAAACGAAACATTTGTTCCATTCACGTTTGACTTACATAGTGGAAACGATATGGAAGATACTGAGAGTGTACATCTGTTGTATTACTTTAACTTTTTTTTTCTAAACAAAAAAGGTTTCACAGTATTGGACTGTGAAGGGGGTTGTACTTACGTTTTTTCGTCTGTACGTGCGAACGAAATAAACGCACATATCATGGAGAATAAAAAATTGCTCGTATTTTTTGCAAGCGTTGCTCATGGGAACGCACCGTTACAGCTTTAGCGCGACACGTGATACCCTACCGTGCTACGTTACCGACAGACTGTGCGCATGCGCGCCTCTCTAGCGTGGCAGCATAGCAGTGGCCGCCACGGGGTTAGCGTGATTGCGTTACAACATGGCGGCACCGAGACTGACCGCTTTTCTACTCACCTTCCTTCGTGAGGTAAAGAAACAAACAGTAAAATCAACGATCGCTTAATCCCATCTTGCACTGGGGACCAGTTGTTAGCGATGCTTTATCGTTGTTATTGAGATTAGCTGCTTGTTTTGACGCTGCTAGGACTAAAGAAGCGGCTCCACCACCTGGAAAGGTGCTTTGAGCTCCAGGGAGCAGACGGCGCCACAACATCAGCATTGGTGATGCGTTGACTACGCAGAACGCATATCATACTAAATCTTTCAGTGCATCTTTGTTTTTTTCATCGCTCTATCACGGTTGGCAATGACATGCGAATGCTAAAACGTTGATCATGCGACGTGTCTACCGCTGTTCTGCAGAGATGCGACCCATGCTAAGATGAAGACTCATAACGTATCACGTGTCACGGAAAGTGAAACAGCTATATAGTTATCAAACTCTTTAATAACGCCTAAAGTACACAAGAGTCACACGTGAAAGGTGATCGGAGGGCATGGAGGCAGTAGGGTTGAAAGTGTGGAAGGTGAAGTAGCAGAAGTGAAGACGTACAAGAGACAGTGTTTCAGGTAAACAGGAAAAATACCGAAACAAGGAAAAAGCACATGATCTTGTACCTTAGGTGACATAGTATTCGCAGCACTGTCAGCCGAAATTGAGCCAGAAGGAAGAACAAATTCGGCAGACGCTTCATACTGCTTACGATTGGGAATGCGAAAGCATTATAGTCTCTTTAGGGAATTTCTTACTCTGCGCCTTCTGTGCTTGCGCAAGCTCACGCCTGGGTTTCGACTCCGCCTCGGCAGGCCTACGAAAACGCACCAAACGTCCCAGCGCGCTCGCTTTCCCGCGAGGACAGCTCAATGGCGTTCAACTGGACACTAATGCTTTTTTTTACAGACACATTTTATAAATTCATGACGTCACGCCACCTCCTACCCATTGGCTACGCCGTCGCGTGCCCAACAACCCATGAAAATATTGAAATCATGGCCGCACGTTTAGTCAGCCAGACGGCTGCGACCTGACGTGCGCAATGACGCGGGCGCTGGGCTCACATTTAGCCAATCAGAACCGTGGAGCCCACGTGACGTCAGGGAAGCATGCTCGCCTCGCAGCTAGGAGGTCTGGGTTCGATTTCCACCGCGACCGACACTTGCCTAAAATTATTTTCAAAGGTAATATATTCATCTTTTTTACAAGAACCTCCCTAAGAAATTTTGCGTCAATCGGAGCAACTTTTGACGGGATTTTACTCTACGCCATCGGCCACTTTTTGTGCCATAATTCGGTCACGCCGCCAACTAAACCTCCTAATTTTCTCGTAAGGGGGCCACTAACGGTTTCGCAATAAAATTTACGTGTTTTAGGATGTCCGGATATCAAGGGTATCCAATAATATCAAGGCTAACTGTATTGCTGTTCTGCGACACACCCCTTGAGCCGTGAAACCGTACGTTGATGGTAACGATCAGTTGGTGACAAATAGCCACTTAGCCTGCTTGAGTTAACCATGTGCACGCACCAGCTACGCCAGCTACGCGCATCATGCAGCTGATATATGCAACGGCTAGGTGTCGCGACACCTGGTGGAATATAAGGGAACTGCTATCCAAGGTCTGTATGTATCGACGCTACTGATATCAGTAGACAGCGGGCTTCACGAGCCGATAATTCAAGAATAGGACAATTCTGAGTAAACGGAAGCTTGCGACAAAAACGAGTTAAATTTGAAGGCATGTTCAATCGTTATCATCGCCCCAGCGAGTCTCTGTACAAGAAACATAATATAGCGCCAATTTATTTGAACTATATTTGGATTGTCAAACGATATTTCCGTGTTCTGGGTGAGAAACCCGAAAACTCAAGTCTCTTTCATAGGGTGTTCGAGCAACGGTTCCCGTTGATATATACTTACCATCTTCCCCAGTTACTATAAAATAGACAACAGTATCAGTCAGACGTTTGTGTCGTATAAGACGACGTAAATGCTGTTTTTTCCGCTTTCAGTGGCGGAGAAGATAGTGCCCTATTCGAAACCTGAGCGCGCAGAAATCTTAGCTGCACGATAATATAAGATAAGCATCTATATAGAATGGCATTATGTAATAACAATCTGCAAACGTGGGAAAAGTACCGGCTCAGTGTCACCACCTATCTCAATTGAACGACGCACACGACATGTTTTACTCGTCTGACCTTCTTTAAATACGTCATAGAACCCCTAACAAATTCTGGCCTTTGCTGTCCACTCAAACACGCACCAACACCATAGATCTTGTTAACGCTGACGGTGAGCCAATTAAAATTGAACTGTGTGCTACTGTCCTTAATAATTATTTTTCATCAGTGTTCTCTAGCTTCAGAAGCTTTTCCGTTGAAACCGCCCCCAACTCCCATTTGAACGAATTGCCTGAAATAACTATTACCGTTCAGGGTATACATAGTATACATAGCATAGCAGGGCCTACATTAATGCACTATCTTCGTCTGCTGAGTGTGACTAAATTGACAGCAAGGTTCTCAATAATACTATTTCACCACCAGCCAAAATCTTAATATTTACGGAATCTTTAAAGTCAGGTGACGTCCCTGACGACTGGAGAAAAGCGGAAGTAATTCCTTTTTTCAATGACAGCAGCATTCCGGGCAAGTTGGTAATCCGGTACTCAAATGATATTGCGCAACAAAATGAAAAAAGTTTCGAAACAGGCGACCGTACTAACGTTAGTAACCGCCCGATTTCTATGAAAAGCATTTCGTCCAAATTACTGGAACACATAAAATTGTCCAGTTTAATGACTGACCCAGAATCACTTTCTTCTAGCTTAACCAGCACGGCTTTAGAAAGTGTTTATCGTGCGAAAGTCAACTCGCGGAGTTCACTGATAACTTTTTACATTACATGGACCTTTACATACAAGTAGACGCCGTATTTTTAGACTCTTCGAAGGCATTTGATTGTGTAGTTCATTATCTTTTGATTAGTAAACTTTCAAACTTCGGCTTACCATGGTACCTATACTCATGGATTGGGTACTTTCTCAATGGACGCAAGGAATTCACTTCAGCTAATAACAGTCGCTCGCCACTAACGGACGTCACTTCAGGAGTTAATTAGTACGCCAGGGCGCTAGAATATCCCTTTGTTATTTTTGATATACATTAACTACCTACCGGTTAACATTACTACAATATTACGGCTATTTGCTGATGACTGTCATTTACAATCCAATTACCTCGCATGAAGACTCCTTGCAACTACAACTTGACTTACATATCGTTGACGACTCATGTAACAAATGGCATATGCCACCATATCCCTCAAAGTGAAAATCAATGTCATTTACTCGCAAGCGCAGCCTCATTACCAACTCCTTCCTACACGATGAATAATGTCCCTATTTAGCCACATCAGTATACAAATACCTCCGAATACATAGGACACCATCGCTATCATGGGAAAGCCACATAGAAAGTATTTGTTTCACTACACGAACGCTGGGCTATATATGTAGTAATAGCACTGCATCACCTATGCCAATGAGCTTATGAACAATAACGCACCCATATGCACTCTGGTGCATAGGTAATAACGTGGGGTTTTCATAATGCAGCATTTGTACACGCCAACTCGCTAGTACTTGTGCGCTAGTACTAGTAATAAAGTCACACTTTCGCCCGAAGGGTGAAGCATTGATTGCGATACCAAATTATTCGCCAGGTGGACGCAGTAGGGTTATTAGGTTTATCAGCTGTATAAAATGCTGTAGAGATCCCCTTACTAACTAAATTAGGAAGCATGGGGTCAGGCACGCACAAGTCAAAAATGAATACATCTCACTCGATGACCGCTCGCTGTAAGAACGCTGCAAGAGCGGCAGCAGCGGCGAGCGTGCGGCCGGTTGCTTCAACGCAAACTATAGGCGTGTGAGAACACACCGCACACGAAGCCATCAGCTGTTTCAGGTTGCCTAGCCTTCGAACCCAGCGCATACTACCTGCAAGGTGCGCGCGGCGGTGCCAAGCCGCATGCACCGTGGGCAGCCGCATCCGCTGTAGGAGCGAAGACTCGCGCTCTCCATGCTCGTACCCCACCCTCTCCTAGCCCACGCACATCTCCCTGCACCCGCCCTTGCGCGCGCGAGGTGACGGCGCCGTACCAAGCCACCACCTTTCTCGACTCACTCTCGCATGCTTTCCCTCACACCTAAGAAGACGGCGCGGCGGCCGCGATCTTATAGCCCTTGGACTCTGTACGGAAAATCACGAAGTTCTCCTGCGAGTGTCTATATAGTTGCTATCGCAATAAATAGTTATGCATCGTAGAACGTTGGAGTGCCTCCCACGAATCCTATTCGTCGACACTTGACATGCAGCTTAAAACTTTCCGTCACGCATGTTCTTTGTAGTATGATCGGATGCTGTTCACTAAGAAGAGCAGTGCCAAGCGAACAAAGTGCGTCAGTGTCAATAAATCTATTGCTCTTGACGCTTCGAGGAAATCGTTTTGATGGTGGGAAAAATTAGCACTTTTCGACTTTCTAGCCTAAGTGTACGGGCAGCCCACAATGTGCAGAGAAACCAATACCTCGGTTTCCGGCTGTCTGGTTAGGTGCACAAAAAATCTGCACATTCTGCTTGCATCAGTAACAGGAATGCTTACTGACGCAGCACAACTACGTGCAGGAAACACCACTTTTCGTAAAGCTATCGCAGGTGACTACGAGTATAGCAGCGGCGTGGGGCATACAACGCGTCGCAAATCACCGAAAATAACGTGTGACCGGGCAATAAACGTACACTCCACTGTCCACCGCCAGCGGCAGCGACTCAGCGGCTGAATGCGCTTCCTTCTGTTTGTCATTTCTCTCCACGTTTTACAATTATCAATGTCTGTTGTGCTGGAGAAACGGCTGTGACACAAAGAGGCGTTCTCAATCGCCCCAACTGAGATAGTCTGAAAATGGTGGGCAACACCGACTACGAGGAGGAGAAGGAGGAGGAGGATGTCGGTAATTAACAAGGAAAACAGAACTGTGCACGGTATTTAGTAAGTGCCTAAATGTATGCACGCCCAGGGAAGCATTCATCAATTCCGGTAGTACAGGTGCTTCGAAGGTTATACGCTGTCCGACACAAATATTGGGAATAGTAGTATCACACACTTCGCAGACAGACTCAATCTGCAATGGACTGGTGTACAACGAAATTATTTCTATAACGACGCCTTCCTCATGTCCCCGGGCACATTCCTATGGTTCAAATGTATGCCTCTGCACTAAAGAATACAACAGATTTGCTTGCACAAGGAAGAAATTAGGCACCCCTCGATGACTGAGTTGTTGCTTTTGAACAAACGCACTGAAAAGAACTATGTCCCGCGGTGAGCACTGTCAAACACTTTGACAAGCGGTGCTAGCTTTCCGCGATGTCATAAAACTGGCTGTAGTCCAATATTCCGCCGAATAAATCTTATAAATCTTACAGGACTGTATTAGCGGTGGTTAGGTTAGATTAGCATATGTTAGGTTAGTTTAGGTAAGAGCTTAGCCGGTTCACTTGCGAGCCATACGGCGCGCTATCTGTATGGAAGTGATCTGCACGGAGGGTGCATGCAAGTGAGGTCAGCCGCAGATGAACCGCAGACCTCCGCACGCCTAATGCCGAATGTGTCAGTTCTGCTCCCATCGGCGGCAAATCTACTTTTCGTCCACTCTCGTTTTTCTCCTTTTTTATTATATCTTAGTTGAATTAAACACCGTTGTTTCATTTTTTCCTGTGCTTTCGCCGGCTTTGTATGGTATTGGTTAAAACATAACTGGGCCTTTCGGTTTCCCCTTCTCGTTTCCTCTACAGACCTCTTCCTTATTGGCGACAACCCTGTGCACACATTGGGTTTCCGCCACCATAGGGAAGGGCAAACGTACGGGTGGGAGCAGGACCAACGTAGGAAGTTTGTGAGCCGCGCAAAGTAAGGTACAGGTCCCATCAAGTTTGCTGTGATGTTCCGTCCTACACATAGCGTGTTCCCATGCATCAAATGGCACTGCGAACGCAGGTTGGCTTTGTTGCATGCTAAGTGGCCAAGAATACATAATTCGGCATGTTACCGCGCTTGCACCACCGAGATGTCATTGACTGCTACAATACGAAAGTGGCGACGGCGGAGACGACTCGACTGCAGCAGCTACGAACTTTGTCCCGTCTTAACGTCATTCTCGACTCCATCAGACCTAACTACACGTAAATAGATTGCGTGGATTGCCGTGATATATCATACAATGGTGCAGCATTGAGTGCTGTCTATCCAGCAAGGACAAATTGCCTTCGCAAGCGCTGGAGCATTATAGGCTACACGATGGGGCCAGCTTGTTGCAGCCACCGTTGGCCGACACATCCTCGGCCAAGCAAACGTGGCCGCTGTCGCCTACGCTGCCTTAGGCGAGTGCCGTGTAGCTCGTGGCGGCGGTGTAGGACATGCATGCGAATAACGGATAACTGGCCATGTGTTCGATGTACACGTTCTATTCAGCTGCACTTTAACTGTTACGATTAGTGTGAACTACGGACGAGCGGTCGGCACGGCAAGCAGCAGAGCCCCGGTGCGGCCAACAAACTTCCCACCTTCCTCCTCTTCTCGCCCGCACGCCTACCTTTCACGATGGCCACGGTAAGTAAATGTGTGCGCAGGGTTAGGCACCATTATGCAAGATATGTCAGGAAGGTCTTCGCTGTAAAATCAATTTTCAAGATGCGTCACTGTTAACTCGCCCTCAATGAGAGCCAACCAAGCCAAATCTGCGGCTTCCGTCAATCTTGCCAAGGTTGACGACTGGGCGTGTTGGTATAGCATATTGGAGGTTGGAATGCGCAACAGTATTACGATACACACAGAAGAGACACACACCACAGAGCGCTCTGTGGTGTGTGTCTCTTCTGTGTGTATCGTCAAACTGTTGCGCATTCCAACCTCCAATATTCCGTCAATCAAAGCAATACTCGGCGTTGCGGTGGTTGATACGCGGCAGTATTTCTCATTGAAGGAGTTTGCCTTGGGCTACTTACTGGAGACGCTGGAATTCACTAGAAGTAAGAGAAAAAAAGAAAGAAAGGCCTTGTAAGAAAAAAAGAACTGGTAGGTTGAGACGACCATGGATTCAAGAATGGCAACGCATGAGCCTTGGTGGTATCGACCGCATTTAAAGAGAAGTCGCCAAAGCACGCTTGCAAATGCTGATAACTGAAGTATCAGAAATTTTGAGGTCAACACACTCACGCGATGGCCAGTGGCAGAACAGGAAATCCTACATCCAATCCTTCGGTAATAAAATTACGCAGCATCAACCCTTCAAAACAAGAAACGTCAAATACAGTCACACGCCTGCGCACTACCCGCAGCCTATGCACAGAGTAAGCTGGAGGAGCGGCTCCTTAGGAGCTGCATTTTTTGGCACCACGCACTGCAGGGTCTTCGGTGTGAAGTCTTTTCGCATCGTTTTCACGAGAAGGATCTGAACTGTCCTCCCGGCGTCGACGGCAAGCTGCGGCTTGCGCTGCAGCTTGTCTTGCTCTTTGCATAGCGATCTGCTGATACCGATGTTGGCTGGTTGCAGACGCGCGCATAGATCTACGATCCGCCTCTTCAGCAGCGGTTCGTACCTTGCGCCATTACGTAAGTATACCGAAGAGTAATCAGAGGTATGCAGACTACGTGGCATAACATATCCCTTGACCTGTGACACCGTACGCTGCTGTTGATGATGATGATAATGATGCTATTGGCATCCTCTTTGAAACGGGTTGGTGACAAATAGCCACCTAGCCTGCGTGAGTTAACGTCCGGCTACGCACAGCATGCAACTGCTACATGCAACTGCTACATGTCAGGACACGTGGTGGAATATAACTGAACTGGAATGCAAAGTTTGTACGTATAGACTCAACGCGGCGCACATGTCACATCGCGTGTCAAATGACAAGATACAATGGTAATGGTGATGATGATGATTTAAAGGAATCACCTTAGAAATTGGATGGTGAAAAACATTCACCAAGCTGGCTTGATTTATTCAGGTACACCATTCGTGTATTTTATTACATCAATATTTATACCTATCCATAATCTTTTTCTTCCTCAAGACTTACTTATCTACATTGAACCGTTACCTATTCAACTGCTACTTGAGGTACCTCCTCGTGTAATAATATGCAACTGCAATAACAGCGATAATAGGCGCTACGCGGCGCGCATCTCACATCGCAAGACAAGCGGCATGTTACGATGATGATGATTTATTGGCACCCCATTTGTAACGCGACGGTGACAGTCACCTCGCCAGGTTGATTTAATCAGATACATAACACATTATTCTAGCGTTCTTGTATGCATCTCCTTAAACTTCTTTTTCTTCCCCAAAGCTTCTCTGCCTTATGCCAGTACCTGCGCATCTGCTACCTGGCATTCTGCCTGGCGTAATAATATGCAACTGCAATGTAAAATGTGCACGCATCGACGCCACGTGGCATACACACGGCATCGCGTCTCTCCTCGCGGGCTAGGATGTCTTTATAGGGCATTTTTCCGCACGGAGACGGGCGCCAGTCCTGTCTAGCACAGTTTAGTCGTCTATGTCTTTGACGGTTGTGATTTTAAGGGTTTGTGTACACAAAGTTCCATATAACAACCTGCTTACGCATTAGCTGCCCGAAGCGATTACATAAGGGTGTCTATGAACTTGTTCTTCAGGAACATTCGAGCATAATAAAATAGTAATAACAACAAAGGAATTATGCAGAAATTGACAAACGTAGTTTGTTGATTGTTAAGTAGTTCTAGCGCTGGTGTTCCATAGATTCTTGAAAATAATTGCGCAACACAAACGCAAGAGAGGAGATCATTATTTCATTAAAATTATAATAAACCAAAAATGAAGGACATATACAAACGGTATATGCAAGATTCGAGGCACAATGGGCCTTCGAACAGGTAGCTCTGTCAAACGTACTTTACGTACTCTTATCGCATAAGTTGCATAAATATAAATTCGTCATGATCATTTCGGGAAATTGTTGCTACCTACAGAGTCTTTGGTCTTCACAAAATGACTTAAACATTGCAATAAGAAAAAAATGGCTGTGGCTTAGCTAAGGTTAAGCCCAAGATGCGAAGCATACTAGCCTTTATTTTAGTTGTTGAACCACTGTTTAGCCTGGTGAACTGCTGTTGCTTGGCTATATTTGGTTCGGGTAGACGAAGAAACAACTCATGCGTTACTCTGCTTCGCTTTCAAGAGTGGAACGCGACAGCGTTCCCGTCGACCCACCAAGGGGTGTCAGACGATGGGCTATGGCGCAGCGGCTACGCGCCCCGCATTGGACGCGGTGAGCGTCGAGCAACGCAGCGTTCGGCGCGGCAACGAAATGTGCGCCTGAGCAAGGGACGCACGCCTGAGAAACAGCTCGTTTCTAAGGCAACACCGCATTCACTAGAGGCGCTTTTGTACCGCTTTGAAGCAACGTACTCGTGGCTCAGTGGTTTTCTCATGCTGTTGGTAGAGCAGGGGGCTGTGTGCTCTTTCTACGCAATAATGTTGGTATAAATATGGAAAATGTATTTAGTGATAATTCCGGGCGTATTATAATGTGCGATTTTATGTTTTGCAATATCAAGTTCCGCGCTATCTGTGTTTACGCGCCGAATAGAATAGCCGAGCGCAAGGTTTTTTTTGAAAGCGTGGAATGTCACTTGAGGTGTGAGAGAACCATGGTCATGATGGGAGATTTCAACTGTGTCTGCAAAGTGGAAGACAGAGCCCGTAATCTGTCTCGTCTCGAAGGCAGTGCGCTCCTCTTGGCAGCACTCGTTGAAGAACATAATTTAGAGGACATAGGCGACGTTTTAGCCAATACTGATACACCTCGGTTCACTCATTTTCAAGGGGACAGCCATGCCAGACTGGATCGTGTCTATGTTTCTGGGGAAGCGTTGCCATTGTGCAGTGATTATGATGTCAAACATGTTTTTTTTAGCGACCACAGTTTGATCCGTTTTTCGCTTGGTCCAAAAAAGCCGTCAAGCTTCAACTGGGGTCTTTGGAAATTCAATGAAAAATTGCTGCAGGACGAAATATTTATTTAAAAAATTCAAGATAGCATTCAAGAGCTGTTATCGGGTGTTCACAGTGACTGCATGGAAAGGTGGGAGTGTTTTAAGCAAGAAACAAAGTTAATAGCCATAGAAAGGTCCAGCGTTTTACACCACCAAGAAAAAAGAAATGAAATAGAATTACAAAGTGAGCTCAACTTTTATTTAAACATGGAAAGCATCCGTCCTGGTAGTTTCGCTAAAGAAATACAGCGAACGAAAGCACAGTTGGAACTTGTCGATAAGGAAAAATATCGGGGCGCAATCATTCGCGCACACGCAGAACATCTATGGTGCGGAGAACAACCTACAAAGCGCTCGTTTTCGGATGAAAAAAGTTATGCCTCACGAAAGGAGATAAATGCGATAACATACCGTAATAAAATAGTACGTGATAAGAAAACCATCCAACTTGCCTTTGTAGATTATTACTGCGAACTCTTAGGACATGAAACGCAATGCCAACAGGGGTTCGAAAATGATTTCGTACACCTTTTGCCAAGTCTAGATGATGAACAACGAAATAGATTAGAAATGCCAATAAGCATCAAGGAAATAGAGCAGGCTATAGATGACCTGAGCCCTGGGAAAACGCCAGGACTTGATGGACTGAGTGGATCCTTCTATAAAGCTTTCAAAACAGATATAGCTGCAGCTCTTTATTACGTTATCACAGAAGCCTATGAAAAGCGGGTACTGCCACCGTCATTTCGCGAGAGTCATATTGTCCTGATACCCAAAACTACCGATCCCTCATCGCTCCTATCCGTGCGAGCCTATCGACCAATCAGCTTAACAAACTCAGACTATAAGATATACACTAAAGTTTTGGGCAGAAGGCTACAGAGTATAATAACACAATTGATAGGGCCACATCAAACATGTGGCATTAAGGGGAGGTCAATAACTACAAACGTACACGTAGCAAGAACAGTACTTGAGCACTGTGATGACTTTTCTGGTAGGGTGGCCATGTTACAATTGGACCTAAAAAAGCGTTCGATAGAGTGACACACACAATTCTTTTCAATGTTTTGGAGCACGTTAATGTGGGAACAATCTTAACAGAAGGGATCAGAATGTGCTATGCAGGCGTTTCCACAAAGGTAATCGTTAATGGAACACTCTCTCCCAGCATTGCCGTCAAGTCTTCCGTAAGACAGGGATGTGGATTATCGCCTCTACTGTTTGCCCTATATCTCGAGCCACTGTGTCTAAAGATAATAAAAGAGAGCCATGTCCGGGGTTTTAGGGTCGGTTACAGTGAGGTAAAACTGTTAGCATACGCGGATGACGTCGCTGTTTTTTGTGATGACAAGCAAAGTGTAAGCAATACCGTTAATGTTGTGACAAAGTATTGTAAAATGACGGGGAGTGCGACTGATTGGGGTAAGTCGATAGGGATATGGTATGGACAATGGGAAGACACGCCTTCACTTTTTGAAAAAATGCAGTGGACGAATAAGCCTACCAAGTATCTTGGGGTACCTCTGCAACACCACCAGGACACCAAAGATTATTGGCAAGGAGAGGTCGCAGAAATTAAGGCGAAAACGGCAAGGCTGGGTGGGAGAGAACTATCAACATTCACAAGAGCAACAGTGTGTAATGTGTTTTTGGTGGCCAAAATTTGGTATGTTTTTCAAGCATTGTGCGCATCAAGAGTCAGCATACAAAGAATACACCGGCAGTTTGCCATCTTCATTTGGGGTTCCGTATGGGAGCGCTCTAGTCGCACTAATTTGTTCAGAACAGTAAAAAGTGGAGGCCTAGGGTTGGTTCATCTCTTTTTAAGACAAGTCGTGTCGAGATTTTTGTTCCTACGTGATCAAAAAGATACATTCTTGTGCACAGTCCTTCAAAGACGTTTGAGCAACGCGTTGCCTCAATTCGTTGTGTCCTCCGATTGCACCACAGGACCTAGGCTCAGAGGCTCCCTGCGAGAAGTCGTATTAGCCTTTGACTTCCTACATACGCGCTTTTCATTGAATTACCTTGCATCTGTTAAACGGAAAAGACTGTACAAAGATTTACTTGATGTATCATTGCCTGTGCCTGTCTATCGTTCTATGTACCGCGTTGAATCCAGTGGAAGAAATGTGCTCAAGCGAGTGAAGCGGATGCCGATACGGTCATCCGCAAAAACCTTTTTCTTCCAATTACACAGTGGAACGCTCCCAGTGAAACCATGGCTAAGAGAAAGGGGAATCTTTGAGCCATGGTCTGTAAACTGCTCAAGATGCAGGCAACCAGAGACGATTGAGCATATCTTTCTTGATTGTTCAGATGCAATGTTCTTGTGGGACATCCTACAAAGAACGTTGAAAAAGGAATTACCGATAACACCGTACGGCATCCGCTTCTTGCCAACTGAGAACGCAGATATGCCATGTGACATGTTTATGGCAATATGTTCACATAGCCTGTGGAAAACATGAATGGATGAGCGCCATGAGAGGCTTGTTATTCATCCTGCGAGAGAGCATTTCATTGAAAGCGTGCTATATCTGCGTGAAGCTTATAGAACGAGAACAGAACCACCCGAATGAATGCATATATTGGATGAACTAGCGGTAATCAAGTGTTTTTAACTATTCGCAAGGGCCCAAGACGGTCATTGCTTTTACCATTATGAAGTGTATCTGTTTATGCCGTATGTGTACGTCGAAGACCGGCAATAAAGAAAAAAAAATACTCGTGGCTCAGTGGTAGCGTCTCCGTCTCACACTCCGGAGACCCTCGTTCGATTCCGACCCAGCCCATCTTGCAAGAGTTGAGCCAAAGCCACTTCTCCTCTGTCGTGACGTCACGGTGTCACGTGGTATTGAAGGCGACACCGCCGCGCCGGAGGAGCTGGGTTGAGCTCTCGTAATATGCTTCGCATAAAAGGTATTGTAAAGGGCACCAAGTAGCCAATTATCGGCGGAAACTTACTCGACATGTCCCTTCCAGCTGACTCTGAAAGGAAAAGCATACCGGGACGTGAGAAGGCTATCGCTATAACTAAGTCGCGTGTATCAATGTTTCGCAGCCACTACACAGTTATAGTTTCAGGTTAGTGGCACATTGTAGAGCTGCCGATGCAGCATTGTTCTAACGCCCTCCTCGTTGATATGAAAGGAGTAATGACACATGTATTGCTTCCTAATTTTTTGATTAAGTGGTGATGCTGGACCCGGAACACCCAGAGAAAGTACTGGCTGGCTTCAGAGCACGCTAGATAATTCACTGCAATAGCTATCCGCCAACAAGCTTCGATTTCGTTTTGCCGGAGGTGCACGTGACCGTGACGTCGTGCGCGCGTTGGGAGTGGGATATCGGGGACGTTTCGGCACTCGATCCTGCTCTCTCGGTGGTTTGTCGAAGGCTCAATGAGTGCATAGCGAGTATTTTCTTTTTCAGAACTGTCGCCCAAAACACGTGCGACTTGGGCCAGCGAACTCAACCCGGACGAGATGGTAATTTCAAAAATCACGCGACGTTAGTGCGGAATGGCCAGTAAAAGCGGGTGCGAGAGAGAAAATGTGGGGGCTTTTGCTTCTTGAATATCCGACTTTGCATAGGCGCTACGGTGGAGTAGTTTCCTTGCGCCTTTTGTATGCGTTTGTCCGTAGGCGTGACGGCATTGCGGAGTGAGGTCGCGCACTGGCCATGTCCAAGCGCGAGTTTACGCTCCGACGCTGGTTGCCAGTGCGGTGAACCAGGAGACGCAGTGGTCACTGACGCCCCATTTGGTGATCGCTGTGTCTATAGGTACGTCAGACGTACTCGAAGCCCAGAAGCTAAAGGTATGCCGGACAGAGCGAAGAGTGTTCCAGGATAGCTGACCCTGTTTTTACAACGGCCCCTACTGCTACACTTGGAAAATCAGTGATGGCCTTTTGAAGGTAGTGCGCCGTAAGGCGCGAGAAAGCTTGTCCGATGTACCTTTAGAACCTTCAGCTTCTGGGATTCGCGTACGTCCGACGTACCTTTAGACACAGCGATCACCAAATGGGGCGTCAGTGCCTGCTGCTTATCCTGGTTCACCGCGCTGGCAGCAAGCGCATGGGCATGGAAAAGTAGCGCATGGGCATGGACAGCCTGCGACCTCACTTCACAATGCCAGCACGCCTAGGGATCAACGCACAGAATATGAGCAAAGAACCTTCTCCTCTGTAGTACCTTGGCAAACCCAGATATTGAAGGAGCAAAAGCCCCCAGATTTTCTCTCTCACCCGCTTTTACTCGCGTCTGCGCACAAACGTTGGTCGACTCCCGAAATGTCCGCCTCCTGCCGAGGACAACCACAGATCGTGTTTTCCCTTATGCCTTCATCTGAAAACAGCCGAGCCTGCCGGCCAATCCGGAAGGGACGACCCCGCGTCGTCGGAGTTCCGATGAAATCCGTCTCTGGTCGACGGGCCTATCGGAGGGCGGGTTAATCTAAAGCGACCTGTGATAAACGCAACTTGCTAAAGATAGACCAGTCTAATCCCCCAATATAGTCAAATGAAGAATGCCTAAGTGAAAATTAGGCCGGGATCATGATCGCCACTGCGTAAAAAAGGTTAATCTCGGGGTAATCTACGTGTGCTCGGGAGATATTGAAGTACTTATCAATGAGAGCGACGAATTTGAAAAACACTTTTCGCGTTTCCTTCGATTATGAAAGCCTTCCATGACCTCACAGGATTTTTGGGACGCGACTATTTTACTCCATCATAGTCAGCAGCTTGCCCGTGAGATCAATGAACCCTTACATATTGGAATGATAGCTCACTTGCGGGTTAGGTTAGCGTTTATCACTCTCACTGACAAAAAATGTAAGCATGCCACTTACATATTGGAATGAAACCTTACTTGCGGGTTAGGTTAGCGTTTATCACTCTCCGTAAAAAAGAAATTTAAGCATGCCGCTAGTGCTAGCATAGTACCGTAAGTGTAACCAGCTTAACCTCGACGTTTGTTGCGCATTCGCTATGATGATGGCCTGCTAATTTTCACCCACACATATTTTATTGGTTTATATATGGTAACTTTTTTTTCGGATAAGATTCGTTGAAAGTTCTGCGCAAGTCCTTTTCCTATTTCAGTCGTTCTCACAATATTTCTGTCGCCAACAACGTATATTTATCGTATTTGTCTGAATGTGTGAGAATGTTCCAGCCGCAGGCTTGTGAGCGCGCCCCTTTGAGTGCGGCAGTGCAAGATACTTGAGAGCATAGCGTTACGGCCTTACCGTTATAGGTGCCGTGTTGCCCCGATTGCGCATGCGCAGGGTGTACCTGGCTCCAGAAAGTTTACCGGGCGGCTACCGTTGGTACCATGACCAACTCGCATAAAGGAAGTCGTTGCCGCCAGGGAAAAGGGTGAGGCTAGAAAATGTCAGTTTGTCTGAGAGGTTCCTCCACACTAATGTTGTGGCCGCATCTGCTAGACATAAACCGACCCACTTTTCCACCCCGATGCCGTCACCTAGGCCTAGCATCGTCAAACCGAAATGCCTATCAGAATATCAGCGTTAAAATGGCGCTTATACTTAGTCCTCAGCGTGAGGCGACTCCATAAACGATGGCTGAATTTTGTCCTTCAGTACTTGCTGTGGCGACGAAGAGCAAGTAGCACGGGCGAATGAAAATCGAAGTGGGCATCCCGGGCACTGCAATATCGTTAAGCAATCACGCTCCTGACAGTTGCCGTCCAGTAAGTTTACCAAAGCCCGGCAAGCTCTGCGCGTAAGCAGTCCTGGCAGCCGGTGCCGATAATGGTACGACGGAAGCGCTGTGCTAACACATCCCGCGACATGATCAAGTTTTGGGCCGACCTTGTTCGGCTTTAATGTTAGCCGCTGACGCCCACTTCTAGTTCTTCGCCTCCACCATGCATTCATAAAACCTACATTTAGGCTGAAGTTAAGGGCCCGGAAATAAGAAAGTAGGATTTCTCTTACCCTTTGCACCCACAGTAGACTCCATGGTTCCAGTGTTGCAGTGGCCAAGGAACCCGGTGTCTCAGGAGGAAGGGGAAGGCGGTGGGTGGCTGTAGACGGGGTGAGACTTCGCAGAAAAGGCGGAACCGCTGAGCACAGAAACGGCCTCGTACTGGGGTCTGAGAGCCCTCGTTTCTGGAACGCGCTGCACGTTCAGAACTGAGCGAGCTGCGCCCGTGGCTCGTGCTCGTGCTCGGCTCCCATGCTTCTTCTTCTTTATTTGCAACATTTCATGAGATAACGATAGTGATGATGTTGACCTCAAAGCATGGTGCTGGCGTATACCAATTAAGGGGGATTGGCGATTGACAGAGTAGCGTAAACAAGAAGCATTCCTCGAATATACAGTCAGAGCTAAATCAACAAAAGAAACCCCCAGATGCGGGTGATGAAATATCTGGGTTTCTATCAAAAGAAAGAAGAAATTCCAGCTAGAACAGAGAACGAAACAAATAAGCAGCAGTAACGTTCAACGGTGTAGTCAGACGGCGTGACAAGCTCCTTACGGCTAACAAGGGTAGAGATTCGGTCGTGTTGACGATCCATGACATGACGAGCACAGCGCGGAAGGCGAAGAGACAACAAGAAAGAAACGCGACGCTGTAGTTGTCTTCCTTTCCGTGCTTCTCCGCACTGAGCTCCTTCCGCTTTTTTTTTTCGATGGTATTGCATGCTTTCCTATGCGAGCTACCCGGCCAGTATGCGGAACCTCCAAGAGTCTTCAAGAAGTACAGGCCAAGCTGGCGCCGTGGATTTTCTAACGCATTGCACCTGGGGAAGGAGAAGCGTCGTAAGTAAACAAAAAAAATCGATGGCTTCAACTTAGTTTTAAAAGAGACATAGAGAAGTGAATGAGCGAGGTGACATTTGTTAATGTGAAAAACAGCCGTGCCTACGGTGATGCGCAGAACCATGAAAGATATTTGACGCGAAGCTTCCTCTACTTTATTGTGTGGTGTTTCTCGCTACGGTGCTTTAAATATAAGACGCCGGAGACGCTGGAACACATTTTGCATGTTTGTCCAGCTTATATGTTCGAGCAACGGACGTTAGATAACTTCCTAGGAAGCGTTGGCAGCAGGCTTCTACAAGTTAAACAAAAACAAAGTAACCGTTTGCAACAACAGTCTCTGTTTGCAAAAATATAATTCCTTACGATTACTAATAATTGGCCAAGAACAATAATTGCGCAGTTACCAAAAAGTAATCCTTTACTTTAACGTTATATCTTTAACGTTGTGCTCGTCAGTGCTCCCGGCGGGTCTCATATATTCAAAATTATACGGCTTCTTCGGCTCGTTTTAGGCACTTCAGCTGCTGCTTCGCGCGCTTGTACAGCGGGGTCAGACTCGCGCCGACGACGTTTCTCTTGAACTTTACGTTGCATCCTCTCAGCAGGGAATTGGCACGCATGCTGTTCTGTGTGTTGTATGGGCGATATGAATGAACGTGTGTACCGCTCCCTGCACTTTGGTGAGCGCTTGTTGCCTCGGCTTTACGAGCTTTGCTTGCTTTTTTGCTTGCTTACTAAGGGATGCGCCATTGAGGTCACGTGTTTCTTTTTGTACCACTCGACGAGACGCTGCGTTTCTTCACGTGGTATGCGCGATTAAGATGAATGTAATAACTGTACGCTTCACTTTGGTGACTGCTTGTATCCTCTGCATTACGAGAGGGATGAGCCATTGCTGATGATGGTAGCTTTGGTGCCATTGGAGCGGACGGCGCGTTTGTTTCAGCGCAATTGTGAGTGTGAGCCAATCAAAGCGCTCGTCACTACATAGAATTCCTAAGGCACTTTCACACCTTAATTCACCCAACTTTTCCTAGCACATATATTTTGCGGTACCTTCATCTAATAGCTATTAAACGCCTAATATTGTACCCTGATGATCACAAACTGAAGCGTTGAAGTTTAGTTTTCCCTATAACATTCGAAAATTGGAATTTGCTGCCTGGAGCCATCTGTTCATTTCCGTTGGGCAATTTCTTACTCGAACTTCTATAACATACGACTATACCAATTGCTTCAGGCAGGAATTGTTTATAGACAAGTTCAGCGGAGCCTTGGAGACTCGGCACTGGTGGAAAGCGGCCCCTGAGTAGCTACCTTCCTGCTATTGGTTTGTAGATGCAAAAAAGCAAATATGTATAAGAACTCGTATAAGACGCAGATGTTGTTCAGCAGCCACGCAAGCTGAGCCGCACGCCTCTCAGGTTAAAAACAAGCATTAAAAAAGCCACATTTGTAAAACAACACGTTTGTAAAAACGTTCCGCCTACTTTGGACCCTGTCTACTCTCTATCCACTTACTATAATCTTACTTTCAAACCAATGTACTCACTACACAGGTATTATTCCTAATGTCGTACTCTATAGGTTCCAATAAGTAAGTGGTGAATGGAACGTATTTGCACATTTCTTTTCGCTAAGCAGAACTTATGTGCATCCAGGTTATTAGCATAGAGGCGCGCAAGCAACGTGTAGCATTCTCGATACATTATGTGATTATTATTGTTGTTAAAAACTTTAATCAAACAAAGGTGTTCGGGGCACGTAGGCCCCTGGGCCCCCGCACGACCGTACTCCACTCAAGTGTTTGTGTTCCGTAGGGTCCGTAACAGTGGCAGCCCGGCTGGTCGTGATGGTCTGCGTTGCCGGGTCCTCAGGGCGGAGCACGGTCTCCCAGTCCTCCCACGAAGTCAGGTGCTCCAGGGCCCGCGGGGGAGGGTCCACCAGGCAAAGCGAGAGGATGTGGATGGCCAATGCGAACGGTTCGGGACAGAGGGCGCAGGCGGGCGTGGGGAAAGAGGGACGGTAATGGGATAGGGTGACAGGAGAGGGGAGTGTGTGGGTCTGGAGTCGCCTCCAAAGTGTCGCATGTCTGTTGTCTAGGGATAGGTAAGGTGGGGGGTACATCTGACGTGCGGCTCTACAAGCCTGCGTCAGATCGCTGAAATATAGCATGCGCTCCTTCGTGAATCCCGGATCGGAGGCCGCCTGAGCCCGGTTAATAGAACCTCGGGCTAAAAGTTTGGCAACCTCGTTTCCGGGATTCCCGGTGTCCGCAGGCACCGATTATCAGCTCCACATGGCGGGGTGGAGGTGCAATGGGCGAGTCCAGTATGCAAAAAGCAGGAACATGGATGGCCTCGGCCTCGTGCAAAATTTAGTATAGCTTTTTTTGATCTGTTATTATGTACGGGGCTTCCATATGGGTGATGGCAATGACAATCGCAGCTTCCTCTGCTGCTTCTGGGGAAGTGTGGGGGGGGGGATGGGTAGTGTGATGAGTGGGCAGAGGGAGGAGTCCACCACGGCGGCAACCGCTTGCTGTCCCATGCATGCGGCGTCCACCCATACGGCGTCCGGTTTGGGGCCGTACTTCAAAGCATACGAAAAACCGCCTGCTTCTCGGCCATTTCCCCATAGTGGGTATGCGCCACTGTCTGGGACACCAGACAAGGCTCTGCACATTGCACGATGACTTACAACTCGAAGGGTAATATCGGGAGCCTGAACCTTCTGCGCTGCTATCGTAAATCGCAGTTAAAAGTGTCATTGATTTTTTTTTTGCAAAAATTTAACGGCGTGCACGTACGTTTACGAGGCAGGCCTTTACGCCGCACAGTGCCAGAAAGTACGTTTGCAGAGTTCTGTCTTGAGCTGCCAAATAACGTAAGTACACGCGATGAACACACATACACATTTCTTATGTTGCGCAAAGATGCCTTTAACATATTTTAACCTTAATCAAAATACTTTCAGCAATGACAGGATTGTGCTTCACCACCATTTGTTTCCTGCATGACATCGGAATGCGCAGCGCTATCAGCGCTATCTCGAAGGTGGCCAGCTACACACTCTACTGGCAATGACTCGACGATTTTGCTAGACACCTGGCCAGACAGTTCGTCGGCATGCTGGAGAGATGTCTAGCCCAGATAACGGCTCCTGCAAAGCTTCCGCTGAAAAGTTTTGTTCTTGTGCGGATGTATTTTATTTCTACACTCCTGTGGCCGCGGGCTTGCTTATACGTCAGTGTTCTGTTTCGTCGGTTTCTTATTTGATATCATGCAAGATTCCTCAACCATTTCAATATTCAGAAAGAAATCAAAACTGTATTTTTCCAACAAATGACACCTGTTCTTTGGAATTTATTTCCTGTCTTTTCGACTGATATGCAATTTCATGCGTTGCAAGACTTTTTTCTTCCCATGTGGCTTTTTGGCCTTCCTGTATCTTTCTGTACGCACTTTATCTCTTCATTTTCATTATTTATACTTATTGTGTTGCGATGATTTCTTGTATGTATAATTGTATCATTCGTATATATAAGTATGTATACGTGTGTATTCTGTGTATATATGTATATATTTTTTGCACTGTTGTCTGCTGTGCTCGTGGCGCCAGGGGCCTAGTCAGGCGTGTATAGTCTCGCCTTTTGCTCCGGTGCCATGACAATCTTGTATTGTCAAAAATTGTAATAAACTTCAAACTTCAAACTTCAAACTGCCCTGGTACATTGTTTAAGTGGAAGCTTTAGCTCCGCGATATCTCTGATCTGTTAGTAGGGAATAGACAGAAAACAAAGACGTACAAAAGTGAAGCGGGGGTTAGAAAATTTGGTTGTGGGAGTTCATAGTCCTTCTTTTTCTTCTTTTTTTCTTAACTTAGCTAGGACATTAGGTAGTATAACAGCCAGACTTGGTGCGCAACTCACCGCCCCGTTCCAAAAGGGACACTCCATCCATCCATGTGGTATGTGGAAAGGTGCAATGGTTCCAGGACTTACATTTGGAAATGCGGTTGTTTGCTTGAAATCAGGGGTACAATAGGGACTCGATGGCAAACAAATGTAAGTGGGACGCCTCACATTGGGCGCTCACGGGAAGACTACAAGTAAGTTGTGAAGGGTGATATGGGATGGACAAGTTTTGAAGTGAGGGACGCTCACAGAAAAATTAATTACGAAGAACAGCTAAGGAATATGGAAGAAAGTAAATGGGCTGGGAAAGTGTTCATGTATGTGTACAGGAATAACATCGATTCACAATGGTCGAAAAGAACTAGGAAGCTTACCAGCAAGTATGCGGCCTGTATGGTGAGCAACGAAGAACGTCAAGCGTGAAGTCAGAGAGGCAGAGATAATCTGATGGGTGGCGGCAATGGAAAAAAACCTGCCATGAGTAAGTACTTAGGAGGAAGAAAATGAAATTAGGAAAGAAAGAAGTTATAACTCATACGGAAGCTCATTAGTTTTCGAAGTGGAATCAGGATGCCTTAGAACACGCACTTATATAGAGAGGTGTAAAAAGGAAGAAGCATTTGCTTGCTGCAGTAAAGCTAGGGAAACGATTGAGCATGTTGTATCAGACTGTGAAGATATCTGCCAAGCGGTCGATTTAGGTATCACTAGCGTCCTCAAATCTCTTGGATTCAGCGAGAGCAGGGGGAAAGTTAACATGTCCGCAATAGAGATTATTAAGAGGCGATTGGAAGATTGGTGGAAGTGGCGAAACGACAAACAATGGAGGCGTACAAAGTTCACGATAGGGGCTAGAAAATTTTGGGAATGGGAATTCAACGTGGGTCTTGTTTTTACTTGTTTCTTAACATAGGTAGGACAGTAGGCAATAAACAAAAGTTTGGTGACGCAACCTACCACCCCGTTCCAAATGGGCGGTAGGTTGTTAACATCCACCCACCCACCCACCCGTCCGTCCGTCCGTCCGTCCGTCCGTCCGTCCGTCCATCCATCCATCCATCCATCCATCCATCCATCCATCCATCCATCCATCCAATCCATCCATCCATCCAATCCATCCATCCATCCATCCATCCATCCATCCATCCATCCATCCATCCATCCATCCATCCATCCATCCATCCATCCATCCATCCATCCATCGTGTTTATAAACATCCAATGTTTATCGTGTATACTAGTATAACGAATATATGCTTTTCATAAGTATAGAATATAACGAAGGTATTTTTGTCTGTGATGTGGCTGATAATGAGCATCGAGAATTAACAGTGAGGCTTTCGTTGTGTAGGTTCTCTGCACATTACCCATTCGGGGGTCGTTGGGATTCACTGGTAATAACAAGCAAGAGCCTCTTAGCTTAAGCATTTATTATATTATTTTACGTCAAGCACCTTCGCCACATCCGAGTACGTGAATCTTCCGCCTGTAGGTGGCGTGCTCGGCAGTATAGTTGTGTATATGACCTCGCCGCAACAACGTCCTCGTTGGTTTCAAGCGCGTGGTTTCAGCAATACATGAATGAAGAAATGTGGGGGCATGAGCGCTCCATTGACTAAGTGATTAAATGTTAGCGAAAAAAATATTTCACGGAGTAATAAATTGAAACTTTCTTCCGGGCACTGGCGACATGGCACGGGTAGGAGGCGCCCGGCGAGCGGCTATCTTCGTCTTGGATTTGATATGTGTAAAAAAAAAGGAGAGAGAGAGAGAGAAAATATAAGAACGCGTAGAACCACGGGTTTTTCTCGGCGGTCACAGAAGCTGGGCTGCGTACTTCTTTGTTGTACAAAAGCAACCCTACACTTTTACTACACATCACTCTTACCACGTCATTTTCAAACGATCCTCGACTGGACGCCTTCTTTCTGCTCAACCGAACTGACCACAGCGCCACCTCTCGGCTGACAAAAGCGCTATGATTCTCAAGATTTGCTGCGGTCCGTCATCCTAACCCAGTGGCCACTTCTCTCGCGGAGCTACGCTGCGGTCGACTTTCTCGAGTTCAGGAGGAATTTTCTAGAATACAGGTTTTACACTTGTCCAACATGAGTTTCACGAGGCGAGGAAAAATGTTTCTCCTTGAAGAACTTATAGGAAGATGAATAATTGTGAAGAAGCACGCAAGCAGCGGCGTATTCTTTTCATAGCGTAATGTAAATACAGGTTGAAATGCTAGTATTATTATTTTAGACCATACTCAGTACCCCAGCCATTAGGCAAGTTGTTAAGGTGCAATAACAAATAGGCTCAAGTTACATCAATAGGCGTCTGATAAAAACTTTGCTAACTATACAGTAATAACTGCGATTAGTTAGCGTGTGCAAAAGCGAAGTGTCACAGGTGAGCGCTTGTAACACGGACTTTCAGCTAACTCCACAATGTTAGCTTGTGTATGACGAAGGAGCTGGTTCTCATTTGTAGTTACGATGTCTTTTGAAAGACGGTTCCAGCTTCCAGTCAGAGGACATACGAGGCAATAAGGATCAATAAAAGATAGGGTTACAGAATGAGATGTCGAAGTTATGTGGGCTATGGCAGGAAGACGAAGGTCCAAGAATTTGTTTGAAGCGTGGTATTATGGTGCAACGCGTCTATGAGAAACTAGTGTGGACATCACGCAGGAGACAGAACAGCAAAGCTGTTTCGCACTGATGTTAGACCGCCGTTCGGTTGTAATATATATATATATATATATATATATATATATATATATATATATATATATATATATATATATATATATTGAAGTACATAAGACAAATACACCTGAACGTACAGGGCAGCAGTCTTGGAAACATATTCTGTAAGCTGGCAATTATATTTATAGTATCATAGCACTTCGCGCAATACTTAATGTATCTGCAGTGTGATCTTCTGTTAAACGGTACATTTGAGTATAGAGCACGCGGACATTTTTCTGAAGTGAAAAATTGCCCGACTTTGCTGCAGATGACTTGTAGTCTGTGGCTTTGGCCCCTTTATACACACATGTGAAATCACGCAGCCTTGGTAATTAGAACATGCACTTAAGCTGCTCACTAGAGTGTGCCCTTTAACATTGCATCAGGCTGTGCGTCACCATTTATGAAAGCCTAATCGCAATAGCAGCCAAGAAGGAACCCTAAAAGAAAGAGTAAACAAGTTCAAACTCAAATTATTCTCGAACAAGTTAATTTTTGTTGATTTTGCCGTAATAAGTTAATTATCACGAGAGAAAAAATCATGGTCAATGTTCCGGTTTCTTTTTCTGTATTCCAAACCCACAGCTTCGGTACGTCAGTAGGACGTCATAGATTTCAGAGCGCCTTCTTTTCAGGACCGTTGTGGCAGAGTAAGGGTTCGCGAAACCTGTGTGGTTTAGGCTTTGGATGGAATTCTCTTAGAAAACGACGAAGTACATTTTCACCGACACAGAATTAATAAGGCTTCATGAAATTCATGACATCGTGGAGGGATGTTGCGGGAATTTCGAAAGCGTTGTGGTCATGGAGATGACGTGCAACAAATTATCGAGCAACTTAGTCGACAGAGTGCAACAGTAGGCGTGAAGATTAACACGGAGAAGACTGAGGCAATTTTTGAATAGCCACTCGACAGAGCGAAAATTCGTGATTGGTCGTCGGTCCATGCAATCTGTGTAATCTTGCATTTAACCAGGGTGAATCATTCGCAGGGGACTGTGATCATGAGAAGCGCTCTTACGCAAGAACAAAATTGATTGGAATCTACAGGGCAGGCATTGTCGAATCATGACCGCTAGCTTACCGCTCATTGAAAATTGCATTCCTTCCGTTCTAATAAATAGAGGACGAAATTGGGGCGGGGGGGGGGGGGGTGCACGAAAAAGAAAGTTGAGAAAAAGTTAGGAGTCCCGCAACGAGCGATAAAAAATGTTATGCGTAACGTTATGAGACTGCTAGACAGCCATGTGGATTACAGAGGAAGCAGGGGCAGCCGCTATTCTGGTCGAGGCACAAATGGAGTCGGGGAGGACTTCAAATGCACGGGGCAAATAACCTGTGTGACCTATTAAAGCTACAGAATAGTTACGGAGAGAAGGGAAGTAGCTGTCAAGGACGGCAAAGAAGTGGGCAGTGTGGCGAAAAATAGGTCATTCAAAGCCACTGGTTGGTGTCAGCCGGCGCAAGACAGTGACAGTCGGGGATTGCAGGGAGAGGCCTTCGCCCTGCTGCGTAATAATCGGGTGACCATGATGATGATGATGATGATGATGATTATGATGGTGATGATGATGATGATTAAGGTGGAGTCGTGCACGTACCGTACAGGCAGCGCGCCAAAAATCGCCCCGGATGGTAGCCGACGGAAACTCTGAGCAACTTTCGCATCCTTTCGAGCCACATAAGACGCGACCAAGCGCCTCCCCTGAGCTTGTCGCAGTTCTTGGGTGCCGCATCGTAATTGACGTCGTAGACGGCGATTCCGACGGTCAGCTGCGTGTTGTTGTCCAAGGAGAGACAGAACTGCAAGGCGGCGCGTTAGGAACGTTAAGAACAACTGGCATGACGCTCAGCAGCCATCATTTTCACGCACTAACATGAGGTACAGGTCAGTGAGAACGTTGCGTTGTAGGAGGTAGACTTGTTTAAAACGACGGAAAGCTGAGCTGCGGGGGCGTTCGTGTTGTCCACTTCTCTTGCGTCCTGTCTGCACCCCTCGCCTTTTTTTTTTTGCATAGTGGAACAAAGATGCGAGGAGGCACTTGAAGGATACACGCACATAGCGCTGCGTGTGTGTATCCTTTGTGTGCCTCCTCGGGTCCTCCTTCCCTGTCCACGCTACAACTCGATCAAGATGAACAGCCGAAGGAGCCCACATCGCCTGTTTCCTTACGTCAAAATGACAAAACCCAGCGTATATGGTTATTATTATTTTAATTTTTTTGTCACAACGCTAAGTATGAAACTTTAAAGTTCGGACTTGAGCGCGAGGAACTTAGCGCGAAGCAAGTATTACTGTTCTTGACACGCCGGGGCGCGAGTTTTCGGTTGTGGACGGTTCAGCTAATCGCTTATTAAGGAATACTAACTATAATAATTATAGTGAAGCTGCTAGTGCCACTACACATGTGCTCCAATATGTTGCATGCCTTCTTCGCGCTGTCTTACGAGAGGTAGATCATTCGCCGAATTTAAATTTAAAAGAAAAGGGAGTAAATTTAAGAGGGATATAGAGGCTAATTTGGAGGTGTGGACTAATCAAAGGCTCGATAAAGATTGCTAAAACCTCGTTTTCTTGCTGTGATGAGGAGGAAACCAAAGTCTCTCTGCTGCAGTGGGAGAGCTAGAGGTGCCAGGAATATTATGTTCGGATGGGTACTTTGTTTCGAAAGGTTACAGGGCGCAAATTAAATGTGCTTTCGACGGGAAAAAGTGTCATCCATCAGAATGTAGCACGAAACGAAGGAAACCCATTGGGGTTTCTCAGAAACAGCGCTTCTTAGTTGAGAAAAAATTCGTCCTAGTCCGGGATTCGAAGCCGGCTCCAGCGCTTTACCTGACCGGTCGGGGCTGCAAATTGCAGCGCGAGGGCAAATTAATCTACAACTCAAAGCACAGGGACGCTGAATATGGCGGATATGTTTTGCCGAATCCCGCAAAGTTGGGTTTCATGCAACTGCGCTGGCGTTTCTAGAAGTTCTCACAAATCTGCTGTCTTTTATTTTTCTATTTTTGTATAGTGTCCGTTTTAAGCTATGTTGCAACTCGAAAAAGGAGTAGGCTCGCGGTAGGCACGCGAGCATCCTGTAGATAAGCCAAAAACATGGTGGGCCGGTTACCTTTTTTTCGAGGGATTCTTCCGTCTCGAACGTCATCGTAAAGCCATGCTTCTTGTCGAATGTAAATCCGGTGACGTGATTTGGCGTGTACTCGAAGTTTTCGGTATATCCAAAGCTGCTGTTGCCGCAAACATGAAAATGGCCGTAATAGAGAGACAATTAAGGAAGGGCGAGCTTATTGAACGTTTTCTTCGACGCCCACTATAGTATAGCATAGCAGTGCAGCAGTATGATAAGCACAGCCTGTGCTTATCACGAGTTGCAAGCTTTGCAAATCTGAAATTTGACTGTTGTTCTCTTAAGGCGCCCCGGAGATCAACACGTAAGGTCGTCAAGTGACGTGGCGAGACTCGGGTAGCGAGACAGAGGGATGGCCACTTGCACCCACCACCATTAATTTCGGCGGGCCCACTGCGAATCGCAAACGAGCACGATTGCAAGACTATAGGACCCACACTAGCTGTGTCACAAGTTGACCATACAAGGTTTGCAAACTGTGAACAAATGTCGCTGGTGTAATTCATTACGTCGTTTCTGTATCCTAGCGCCAATACGCCCTGAGCAGCAAGACTTTTCACGTACCCTACTGCGGCTGAGTCCAAGTACAGCCTCCCGAATAATTTTTTGGGAATCAGTGTTATTTTACACGCGGATTTTAGTAAAAGTAATGGGGGAGAAGAGGATCCCTATCTTGCATTGCACAGAGTGCAATTACCACCACCCGTTCGGAGAAACGCGGTTTGAGTCGATAGGCCGAGGCAGATGGGGCTGATTGTGTGTGTACGATGCGTGTGCTACCGCTACGACTAGAGTGCCTAAAGCAGGAACGTTATGAGCTAGCGAATCAGGTTGGAAAGCAAGCACACTAACTCAAGTGTGAACAGAATCACCGGAAGGGGTAGCACAGAAACTAGCCAAAGCAGAAAACTTGTTGAGGACTGTCATTCCCCTAAAGAATGGTGGTCACTTCCGTGCGAGCACAGCGAACATGGGCTCGCTTCGGAGCAGGCTTAGGGTAGGAAAGGAAAACCACCGCGACGAAAGGCAATGACGGACACGTCAGTAATGCTCCCTAAGGGTCTACCACTGACGGGGCGGCTGGGGTAGCCGATAAAGCGAAGGATTATGCTGCGTCATGAACTGAGGGAGGGCATCATCGCTTAAGGTACAGCTCTCGAGATCGAGGAGGAGGAGAAGAAATAAACATTTTATTTAAACACTGGAATAACATTCGTGCGGGCGGAATCCTTATTCCAGGGCCACACTGGCTCTAGCGGCTCATTCGGCCTGGTCCAAGGTTGCCTGCCGGCTTCCCAGGTCCTGGCCGGCGAGTCAAACCTCCCACGACCTTTCAATATCGTTGCGTGCGACGAGGGGTGAGTTACCCTCTGCTGGTCTTTGTTTGGAATGCCAAGTGATGTGTTTGAGGGTTGGTGTTTCGCCACACCAAGAACAGTAGCCATCGTATTGGGGCGACTGTATTTTGCTCACAGTGTGTATTGTGAGGTATGTGTTTGTGTGCAGCCGCCTCTAGCTCCTGGATTGCAAGCCTATCAGTTAAGGGTGGGGCAGCGCCATTGTCTTTGGACTCTTGAAAAAGCGGACGGAATGTGCAAGACTGCAGAATCGGCGGCCCTGAAATGCAAGGTTTCGATAAGACGGAAGTCAGCATTGACGTTATTTCGGTCTCTGTCTATCATATATATATATATATATATATAAATATATATATATATATATATATATATATATATATATATATATATATATACATATATATAGGAGGGTGACGTGCGCAGCAGACGCGGGTGGGGGCAGGTGTACATGGGAAAAGGGGGTTGTGCAGTTTATATAAACGTGAAAACATGATAGAGTATATTAAATTGAGTAGTAGGCAGGCATAAATTTTCGAAATGCGAAATGCTGGCATACTGTGCTTTGTGCCTTGATTGATGATATGAGAATTTCAATTTCAAGTTAGTGCTTTTAAGTATGCGAAGTTGCTACGTGCCAAATTAATTCCAATGATCAGCTCTCGAACTGCTTTCTGGGCTAATGAACTGCGAGGCCAGGCACCCAAGATTTTTGCTTCTGTAAAAAACAAAAAACTTAGTTCGCGCTGAGTTCAAGTCTCCTCTTAAGTTATGCTAAGATTCTTAGGCGACGAAAAGAAACCTTCAAAGCCGCCTGTCATTTATACAGTGCTTGTACTGTCGTTTCTACTGAGTGCTCTATTTTCAGGAACCTCAAAGGTTTCATGATTGTATTGCACTTAGTATTACTCTGACAGAAGAATATGAAGAACGAACATTAAAGAACTCGAAACGCACTTGTTCTTTAATGTTCGTTCTTGAAGTTCTTCCGTACGTATAATGCTGAGCACAACAAAATCATGCATGTCCACAAACTAGCTCCGTTCAACGCTTTAAAAAACAGAAACGTTTCTTGTTGGAAGTTTTGAACGCTCTTATTAAATGCCACAGGTTACCTCACGATTGGAAGGAAGCATTATTTGGTTTCAAATAGTTTTACAGCGAAGCTGTTAGCCTTTAGTTGGTCGGGATTCTTCGTGTCTCTCAGAAAAAAAGAAGGAGTAGGAAAATGTGCACATCTCCTTTGGAATCAGGGATCGAACACATGGCTCAGTATTCATTTAAATGAAAGAAAGCACAAAACAAACGTGAAAACCGTATGATGGATAATAAGACGCCTGTGAACAATGCGAGGCACGTTTCTTCTGCCCGCATGTGTTTGCCGGTGAAGATAACGGCTGCATAAGCTGCTCCGGTGGGAAAGGGGCAAGAGCAGCGTACGAACCAGTGAGTGATGTCACCAAACTTCATACATAAAAGGGAGACCCATCTAGCAACCTATTCAGTTCATTGCAAGACCGCTATGGGTAGGCCACGCAAAGTTAAGACTCCCGAAGGGCAGCGTGAATACGACGAGCGTCGAAGAGTGCGAAACCGTAATGCTCAACAACGGTGTCATGCTAAGACTAGGCAGAACAACAAAACGTTTCCTATCCTCACCGACAGCTTTTGAGCGGTTTTCCAACAGCTTCCCTGAACATCCACTTACGCAGGGTCCGGAGGACGAGTGAGTGTTTTTTTTTTCTTCTTTTTTTACAGTACTTACCGCGGAGCTATCAACTTGGCGTAGTGAGCTAGTGGCCACAGAACTATGAATGCAAAAGAGAAAACTTTGTAAAAAGAACGGCTTCCAGTGCACGTCCAGTGCTCGGCGATTGAAACGCGAAACTCTCACATCATGGAGGCCGGCTCCTTCTTTGGCGGCACCGTTGTTGGCTGGGAAATGGCTGAGTGGACCGAATACCGTCACGATGCATCGAAGCGAGTCTCGCTTTTCACGTGTCCAAAAAGATGCATCAGCTCTGTGTCCCCAGCGCCCACCTGTGGCGAAGTACAGGCCGCCATGCTATAAGAGCATCGCGTTTCAATCGCTGAGCATTACCTTCCCCAACCTTCGCATTTTATAAAATTTTCAACTATTAGTTTCATTTATTTACGTGTGACTTTGCCTTGCGCGTCTCATTTTTTTTCTTTGGCAGCCCACATCTGAATACAAGATGTGGCACGCTGGATCGATTATCGCTGGCTTCGTGCAGACCTTCGCCAAGGATATCACTTTCGTCACCGTGAAGGTAGTTTTTTTTTTACAATCTATTATATTGGCGCAGTGATTGAAACGTTTTGGGAGTTGTGTCGATCAGGTCCTGTGATACCTCGCGAGGCTGGAGCGCTCAAAGAAAAGCCGTCATTCGCTGCTGTGTCGGGTAGAACACAGCCGAACAAGAAGCAGTTAAGGAATTCCAATATCGCTAATATTCCTAGAACTCAGGCTTCACGAAAACGCGGACGATGTTTTGTGCGACAGGGTGATAAACGCAGGCGTAGGCAGCTACACAATGCGTGGCATTATGGTGAAGATAATAGGTGGTTGTGCCTTAGAAAGGCACAAAATAGAAAATGAAGATGAGCTGTGTTAGTAAATTATCCCCCTACAATACCAGAAAAGAGACAGTCATCGTAAGAGAAGGCTTGCTAATGCAGGAAACACTCAAAGACCATTGATGGCGCCACCTTGAAGTTTTCGCACCAGACTCGACGTCATGTCATGAATTTCAGGCGCGTACGTAATATTTCATCGAAAAAATTGATTTCTTTATATTCTGAAAGAGCCAAAGAATGAACTCGAATGCTTTCGCAAACTTCAGTCCTACACAACGAAGAAATGTGGGAAAACATTTTTAGATTAGTGACGTCACACGGAGTTGCATGCGCTGGGATCATTCTGGGATCATTCTGGGATTCTGCGACGATCAGTTTCGGCGATACTGTCGCCTTGGCTACGCCTTTGCCATTGGCACGCGCTGATTGGCTGTAACAGCAAAATCAGATGAGCTGATTGGCTGGTTGCGCACTGCGTCATGTGATTTTTCACAACAAGCCAATGAGCGTGCACCTCATGGCAATACTATCACCGAGGCGGCGCTGTCACCGAAAGTAATCGTCGCAAAATACTTTCCAAGGTTGAGCGCTTTTTTGTGCTTTGTTAATCAAGCTGTTAAAGCAAAACTAACGAAAATGAAGGTTTGAAAGTATACTTTATTCTTATAAACTAGTCCCCTTAAATGTCTTTTCGGTATTTACTACTATTATACAGTTTCTTGTACTGATGAGCTACATACTTGGGCAGGCAGATTTTAGAGAACTTCTACAGAGCTTCAACAGAAAGCGACGGCGTGCTTTATACGAAAAACGGTGACCCTCCACGGCCGCCATAATCCACCGCTAATCTTTCAGCCTCTTTAAGCTTGTAAATAAAAAAAAAAGTGCGAGAAGATTATGTCAGGAGATTTTTTGCTCTGTGAAAGGGAGGTAGAAATCCAGGTATGCAGTCTCCGCTCTTTTGCTGGTCCCGTGTCGGTTGAAGCGTTTAAATTTAAAGCACCTTGCGCTTTATACCATATTCAGACCGGGTGATTCCTGGCGTTTGCAATTTAGAGACCAAATTGATTGTTCTTTTCGATACAGCTTAGAAAAATCACTAAACAAACGCACTTCTCCCTTTCACTGTATTTTAGATTTTTAGGCGAAAGGGTGGGATGTGTCTGCACTTTCTATGATGAAATGCTATTCTACATAGCGTGAGGCGGACTTTTTCTGTACACCAGAATCGGCATTGAGCCTTGTATTAACTTGCCGCTGGAGGTCGTGTGGGATTGCTGGCAATATTTTATATTTTAGTAAACGTGATGTTACGCTGCGCTTCGTGCACTTATGCAAGCGTCATTTGTCCGAGACAGCGTCCATAATAAATAGTAATGCTTGACATTCCTTAGCGCGATAGCGCTAAGGGCTCCGTGTCGCAGAAAATGCGGTTTCGGCGTCCGTTAGCGAACATTTCCACATATATCTAGATGCATGTATACTCCACGCCTTGCTATATGACATGCGGTATCATCATCATCATCATCATCATCATCATCATCATCATCAGCCTGGTTACGCCCACTGCAGGGCAAAGGCCTCTCCCATATTTCTCCAACAATCCCGGTCATGTACTAATTGTGGCCATGCCGTCCCTGCAAACTTCTTAATCTCATCCGCCCACCTAACTTTCTGCCGCCCCCTGCTACGCTTCCCTTCCCTTGGGATCCAGTCCGTAACCCTTAATGACCATCGGTTATCTTCCCTCCTCATTACATGTCCCGCCCATGCCCATTTCTTTTTCTTGATTTCAACTAAGATGTCATTAACTCGCGTTTGTTCCCTCACCCAATCTGCTCTTTTCTTATCCCTTAACGTTACACCTATCATTCTTCTTTCCATAGCTCATTGTGTCGTCCTTAATTTGAGTAGTACCCTTTTCGTAAGCCTCCAGGTTTCTGCCCCGTAAGTGAGTACTGGTAAGACACAGCTATTATATACTTTTCTCTTGAGGGATAATGGCAACCTGCTGTTCATGATTTGGGAATGCCTGCCAAACGCACCCCAGCCCATTCTTATTCTTCTGATTATTTCCGTCTCATGATCCGGATCCGCCGTCAATACCTGTCCTAAGTAGATGTATTCCCTTACGACTTCCAGTGTCTCGCTGCCTATTGTAAATTGCTGTTGTCTCCCGAGACTGTTAAGCATTACTTTAGTTTTCTGCAGATTAATTTTTAGACCCACTCGTCTACTTTGCCTCTCCAGGTCAGTGAGCATGCATTGCAATTGGTCCCCTGAGTTACTAAACAAGGCAATATCATCAGCGAATCGCAAGTTACTAAGGTATTCTCCATCAACTTTTATCCCCAATTCTTCCCAATCCAGGTCTCTGAATACCTCCTGTAAACACGCTGTGAATAGCATTGGAGATATCGTATCTCCCTGCCTGACGCCTTTCTTTATTGGGATTTTGTTGCTTGCTTTATGGAGGACTACGGTGGCTGTGGAGTCGCTATAGATATCTTCCAATATTTTTACATATAGCTCATCTACACCCTGATTCCGTAATGCCTCCATGACTGCTGAGGTTTCGACGGAATCAAACGCTTTCTCGTAATCAATGAAAGCTATATATAAGGGTTGGTTATATTCTGCACATTTCTCTATCACTTGATTGATAGTGTGAATATGGTCTATTGTTGAGTAGCCTTTACGGAATCCTGCCTGGTCCTTTGGTTGACAGAAGTCTAAGGTGTTCCTGATTCTATTTGCAATTACTTTAGTATATACTTCGTAGGCAACGGACAGTAAGCTGATCGGTCTATAATTTTTCAAGTCTTTGGCGTCCCCTTTCTTATGGATTAGGATTATGTTAGCGTTCTTCCAAGATTCCGGTAAGCTCGAGGTCTTGAGGCATTGCGTATACAGGGTGGCCAGCTTCTCTAGAACAATCTGTCCACCATCCTTCAACAAATCTGCTGTTACCTGATCCTCCCCAGCTGCCTTCCCCCTTTGCATATCTCCTAAGGCTTTCTTTACTTCTTCCGGCGTTACCTTCGGGATTTCGAATTCCTCTAGACTATTTTCTCTTCCATTATCGTCGTGGGTGCCACTGGTGCTGTATAAATCTCTATAGAACTCCTCAGCCACTTCAACTATCTCATCCATATTAGTAATGATATTGCCGGCTTTGTCTCTTAACGCATACATCTGATTCTTGCCAATTCCTAGTTTCTTCTTCACTGTTTTTAGGCTTCCTCCATTCCTGAGAGCATGTTCAATTCTATCCATATTATACTTCCTTATGTCAGCTGTCTTACGCTTGTTGATTAACTTCGAAAGTTCTGCCAGTTCTATTCTAGCTGTAGGGTTAGATGCTTTCATACATTGGCGTTTCTTGATCAGATCTTTCGTCTCCTGCGATAGTTTGCTGGTATCCTGCCTAACGGAGTTACCACCGACTTCCATTGCACACTCCTTAATGATGTCCACTAGATTGTCGTTCATTGCTTCAACACTAAGGTCCTCTTCCTGAGTTAAAGCCGAATACCTGTTCTGTAGCTTGATCTGGAATTGCTCTATTTTCCCCCTAACCGCTAACTCATTGATCGGCTTTTTATGTACCAGTTTCTTCCGTTCCCTTTTCAGGTCTAGGCTAATTCGAGTTCTTACCATCCTATGGTCACTGCAGCGCACCTTGCCGAGCACGTCCACATCTTTTATGATGCCAGGATTAGCGCAGAGTATGAAGTCTATTTCATTTCTAGTCTCGCCGTTCGGGCCCCTCCACGTCCACTTTCGGCTATCCCGTTTGCGGAAGAAGGTATTCATTATCCTCATATTATTCTGTTCCGCAAACTCTACCAATAACTCCCCCCTGATATTCCTAGTGCCTATGCCATATTCCCCCACTGCTTTGTCTCCAGCCTGCTTTTTGCCTACCTTGGCATTAAAGTCGCCCATTAGTACAGTGTATTTAGTTTTCACTCCACCCAGTGCCGATTCCACGTCTTCATAGAAGCTTTCGACTTCCTGGTCATCATGACTTGATGTAGGGGCGTAGACCTGTACAATCTTCATTTTGTACCTTTTATTAAGTTTCACAACAAGACCTGCCACCCTCTCGTTAATGCTATAGAACTCCTGTATGTTACCAGCTATATTCTTATTAACCAGGAATCCGACTCCTACTTCTCTTCTCTCCGCTAAGCCCCGGTAGCAAAGGACGTGCCCGCTATTTAGCACTGTATATGCTTCGTTTGGCCTCCTAACTTCACTGAGCCCTATTATATCCCATTTGCTGCCCTCTAATAGCACTGCTAGACTCGCCTCACTAGATAACGTTCTAGCATTAAACGTTGCCAGGTTCATATTCCAATGGCGGCCTGTCCGCAGCCAGACATTCTTAGCACCCTCCGCAGCGTCGCAGGTCTGACCACCGCCGTGGTCAGTTGCTTCGCAGCTGCTGGGGACTGAGGGCCGGGGTTTGATTGTTGTGTTCATAGGAGGTTGTGGCCAAGTACTGCACCAGGGTGGCCAATCCTGCTCTGGTGAGGGAGTGCGTTACTGGTTCTGGTCACCGGGATCAGGCCACACTCCAGGCCTGTTTTTGTGCAATTTTATCAACACGCGGATTTTTTTTTTAATCCGGTGGAAAATTGCCGGCACCGGGATTCGAACCACGGACCTCTTGCACGCGAGGCGGGTGTTCTACCTCTACGCCACCGCTGCAACTATGACATGCGGTATATGGAAGTTATATTGCCACAACATTATATCACTAAAATTGCTCACACGTTGTCTTACATTCTTCACAAAGTTATTCCTCGGTATTTTGAGAGTGACCGCCCACAAGCAATTGTCACGAAACAAAACAACGACAGTGCCTGTGTTTCATAATAAATCTTCTCAGACTGAAATATTAGAAGCGAAAAACAACGACAGAAACCTGAAGATGATACAAGTTTTTGGCGTGGCTGTGCACGACCTCCAGGACCGGCTCACGCAAGAGGCCGTGTTCCTACGAGAAAGCTCGCCTCCGTGCATAGCGTTCGCCGCCAGCGTTTCAGGGTAAACATTACGGCTACATATGCTGTAGTTGCCGGGAAGCGTGAGAACCAGTCAGACATCTTTGAATGCTATCGCGTTCCAATCTTAAAGGCGAAGATTAAGCATCTTTCCAACAATGGACAGGGAAGAACCTTCTTACAGACTGGTGTAGTATCAGGGTGCTTTTAGAGGACAGATACTACTCTCAAAAACTTGGAAAACTCTTAAGCTTCGCCTTCAAGAGTAAAGCGCGATAGCGTTATCGCACCCCGTTCGCACTGCCCACTCATTCGCTCGGCGTGGTCTTGAGTCACACAAAGACGAAACGTGCGTCTGAGCAAGCGGAACGAACAGAAAAACTCGGTGTCTCGGAGGGAGAAACGATCTACGCGACCCAAACGTCGTGATCGGCATGGACAGCCGGGCCGCGACGTGCCATGAAGGCGGACGCTATCATGGGGCTGACGCCTCGATGGGATCGTCCTCTATATCGCTTGAGAGCACCACGCATACCCATGACTCCTCGCCAGCTGCACGGCACACACCGCAAAGGACGCTTTCCCATGAGACGCGCTATGGCGCAGCGATCACGTCAGAGGCGTCCCGCATCGGACGCTGCACCTAGGAATCGCGCTGTGAGCGGAAAGAGGAGCCGCGTCGCGTAAACACAAGGGTTCGAGTGACGCACGCTTGAAGTTGGAAGGGGAGAGAGCAAGAAAACTTATTAAACGCAGGGATATTGCGGCATCCTCGCACCGGTCACCGCACGGCGCCAATGCGCTCAAACGAGACAAAGGGGAGAAGCGGGCGAGTGGCACGCCAGCTGTCGGGGCAGCGCCGTACATTGCGAGGGGGGGGGGGGTCTTCTGTGTTTGCCGCAAGATGGCTCTGCGTGTGCGCCAAGCGCGGAAGAAATGTAGCAGAAACGTACTTCGCTGCGCGTTTAACTGCGACTTCTGTAATTTGCATGCTCACAAAAACCGATATACACCGCAGTGTAACTTTCTACGGCACGTTTCTAAGGCAACACCGCATTCACTAGAGGCGCTTTTGTCCCGCTTTGTATCATCGAACTCATGGCTGAGTGGAAAAAAAATTAATGAATTGCCTCCCTCTTATGCAAGATCACACATTGTCTTAATTCCCAAAACTGACGAAGCAGAGAAGTTACAAGTAACAGCGTAACCGCCAATTCCACTCACAAATGTGGTTCAAAAAATTCATATGAAAGTTTTAGCGCGAAGATTACAATCAGTAATCCAGAAAATCGTTGGACCGCATCAAACGTGCGGGATCAAGGGACGATCTATTTCGACTAATATTCACACAGCAAGATGCGTGCTGTAGTGCTGCGATATTACAAAGAGCCGCGTGGCCATCTTGCATCGAGACCTTGAAAAAGCTTTCGACTGTGTCGCGCATGAAATTTTGCTTTGCGTACTATACCATGTTATTGTTGGTTCTGTTATTCGCGAGGGCGTCGCCCTGGCGTATCGGAACTGCACGGCGAGATTGATCGTTAACCACAGTCTGGGGGCCTCCATCAGCGTGCAGCGGTCGGTACGCCAGGGTTGTCCCCTTAGCCCTCTTTTGTTTTGCATCTACACAGAGGCGATGTGCTTAAACATTGTAAAAAAAGAGACAACTCTCTGCTCTCGGTTGCAAGCAGTGGAAGTCAAGCTATTGGCATATGCGGATGATGTGGCGGTTTTTTCAACCAGTAGGGAAGGTGTATCTGAGGCTACTAAATGTGCAGAGAACTTCTCCCAAGTCACAGGCAGCAGAGTGAGCTTAGACAAATCGCTAGGGCTCTGGCACGGAGAATGGCAATCGATGCCCGAACGCTTTGCAAACGTGTCCTGGGGGACGACCCCAATGAAGTACTTGGGAGTACCTCTAGAATGCTATCTTGATAGCGCGACATATTGGAAAGCGTAGACGCATGATACACGTGGAAAGGCGGAAAGATGGAAAGGAACGAACTTATCGATTTTTGCTAGAGCCACCGTGTGCAATCTGTTCTTCATTAGTCGGCTGTGGTATTTAATGCAGGTGTCACATTGTGCAAGGCTCAATGTACAGAAGCTGCATCAAATTTTCGCCATTTTCGTATGGGCGGCGCAATGGGAGAGGTGAAGCCGAAGGAATTTGTTCAGAGGAATTAAGAATGGTGGTTTGGGCCTGGGACACCTTCTTTTTGTGGCAGAGTGTTAACAGGTTTCTTTTCCTTCGCGACGTCAGCGATCCTTTTTTGCGCACCGCATGCCAAGTAAGGCTCGGGCGCGCGTTGTGAGATTTTGTTGTTTCAACCGAAACACTCATGGGAGGCATTTTTGGATATTTCAGAGAAGTTGTCGCAAGTGTACGATTCCTTGCAACGAGGTTTTCAAATGAATATTTATCTACTGTCAAAAAGGAAAAAATTGTACAAGGATTTGTGTGACGTTGTTCGCCGGAGCCCATGTACAGAGCCTTGTACAGTGAAGACCCTGGTAGCGCCGTGTTAAAGAGAGTGAAGAAAATTCAAGTTGCGCCAGTAGTTAAAACCTTTTTTTTAATTTACACATTTTTTTAATTTTTTGGAACGTACCACAAAGAATGTTAAAGAAACAATTTCCCCTCGACCTTCATGTAATACGGTATTTACCCATTACTAACGAGGAGTGTTTTCCATTTGATTTATTAATTTTATTGCCTCCACAGTATTTGGCGCTCCCTGAATGGCAGGATACTATTGTGATCACGGCGCACGACCTACATCGAATTTATTTTTGTGAAACTGTGCATTGGTTTGTTGAGATTTTGAAGGCCGGTGGGGATACTCCAGAGTGGGTGTCGAGGGTGGAGCCATTGATGGCTCTAAATGAATTCTAATGTGACGAAGCCAGCCCCCTACCAGGCTGACTATGCCAATACGACGTGGTCATTGCATCCTGTAAATTTTGTTTTGTGTATTGCTATTGCTGTTCTTTCTTTGTCAAAGTCAGGCAATAAAGGAAAAAAAACTCATGGCTGAGTGGAAGCGTCTCTGTCTCACACTCTGGAGACCCTGGTTCGATTCCCACCCAGCCCATCTTGTAGGTATTTATGAATTGCCTGCCGCCATTTTTCGGTCACGACCAACGCCACCGACGCCGACGACACCGGCTTTTCTGCGACACGAGCTCTTTAAAGCTGTCGTGTTAAAAGCACACTCTCCTAACATTGTATTATGCCTTTATTTATAGCCATTTGAATTACTGTATCAGTTCTTGGAGTCTTTCATATCGCTGTCATATAGCTTCTTTGCAGCCCATACAAAATAATGCCGTCCGTATCATCGCTTCGGCTGCTTATAACGCTCATGTTACCCCCACCTTCACTGAGCTAAGTATCCTCACAATAAAAAAAGTTATCTGGTATAACCACACCATCGTTATCTACCGACTTCTTAAAAACCCACAATTACATTATATCATTGGCAGGAATAGCCTTGCCAGTCCTAACAATACCAGGTTCTCTTTATAAAATAATCTTTTACTTGCAAAATCACGCAGAAACTATGGCGAACTAACTGTTGGTTTGCTAGTGTGAAAATGTGGAATAATTTGTCTGCTCACGTGCAATCCTCACCTACATTATCGTCATACCAACGTTCACTGAGAGCTTCTATTAATACCTTGTAAACTGCATCTCTTCTTTGAAGTATTTTTTATGTTGTGTTGTGTTGCCATACGTTTTATTGCTTTATTACTGTAGAAATTGTGTAATCCGTTCTTTGTTCATAACTGCAATTGACGCCTTTTTATTTACATATTATTATCTAACTAAGAACAAGAGGTCCCGCTGCAGTTTCTAACTGTGGGACCTCTTTCTGTATAACTTCTACTGCATATATGTACTACTAATGAATGAAGCAATAAGTGTGAAACTTGAAAGTGGAAACTTGGAATTCAGTTATACTCGGGTTACTAAGAACATATAATCGAAGCACAGGGATATCTTTTTTGACACGGTGACCAAAGAAATCAATTGAAATTTGCAAATATCGGATCTACTGCAGTGTTGCACTTGTTGCCTGAAATACTGCTTCATCGCTCCAGGGTGCGGGCCACATGGTCGCCATGAGCAAGCCTGAAGAATCTCTGCAGATGATGTCCAACATTCTTTCAAGGAGCTCGTTTGAATGAAGAAAAACACACTTTCAGTGGAAAAGATCAATAAAGAAGAAGCGGAGTAAAAAAAATTCACCGGCGATCGCCGTAATCCCTAATGCGAAGTTTGAGCGCAGCTCCATACGTGTGTTCATTTCGTGGTTTATCGGCTGGCGTGGACAATCTGTCCGTGCGGCACGCTGCAGACGGACGCAAGTGTTGCAAAACAAGTAACAATCAAGCACAACAAAAATCTGCTCGGTGGGCCGAGCCAGCCGGCTCTTTATACATGGCTCGTCGAAGGTTTCAGGGTAATCGCTGGTGCCTGCGTGATTTGCACAAAGTACAAATTCAGATTTTCACAAAAGTACAAAAGTCCAGATTGCAAAAAAGGCTTCGGTGATTAGAATACGGAAATATCGTTAACACTCGAGAAAATTCTGATACATGCAGGCACGCCCTGGCGTGCGCGTGAACTTGTCTGATCTCGCAGTGAACTTGCCCTTTCAAAAGCGAACAGCTACGTCGACACAGTGGCTATAGCCCTCTATTCGTGATCGCTATGTCCCGGGTGCGATCCCCAGTCGTGGAGGCTGCGTTTTAGTCCGAACGCTCGCGTACCTTGCTTTGGGTACACTTCGAAGAACCCCCAGTTGGTCCTAAGATAATCTGGACCACCCAACAACGACTTTTCGCATAATCCCCGTGTTGCTATGGGCCCTTAAGCGTCATGAGATCTCCCCCGAAAAGCTCCTCGTGCTTGCGTCTGCCACCTGGTGTCGCATTGAAGACGCTATTCAAGTATGCACGAATACATAAGGATTCCTTATCGTAGACTCTGTTTCATTCTTAGGGACTACCGCTCGCAATGGGCGCAACCCTATAGTTACAGTATGTGTCGGTACTGCATATGTAATCTCGAGGCGAGGAAGTAAATATGAACAAAATGAAATCGCGACATTATCCTTGTCCCAGCCCCCGACATTTTCCAAATGTCGCACAAGATGTCCCGCAATAATGAACGGCGCTATACGCTACACAAAGATCTGCCACGCAACAAGTGGAGAAATCAATTAAAGATGGATTTTTGCCCTTACTCCCGTAGCTTACCAAACTCTAAGAAAGGCTACTCGGCTCGCACGCGTTACCTAGCAAAAAAAGAAACGAAAGAAAAAAATATCAGTTCCTTTCAACTGTGTGAAGAAGGATGACCAGCGGAGCTGTGTATGTGGGCCCCTTAATGGCGAACTCCACATCCGCCGCGGGTCGGCCCGGCATTGCATTATCTTCGGCATCGGCCCACGTATGGGGAGTGCTTAACGCCTACTTAACCTCAACCGCGGGTCGGGCCGGCATTGCACTATCTTCGGCATCGGCCCCCGTATGGGTAATTTTTTGCTTACAATGCCACGAAAATTACTTTGGGTGGTAGTGCTCTCCAGCTTCGCAGTAAAAAGGAATCGATGCCTATGGCAGTGAACCATGACGCGACAACGGGGCGCCTGCACGCAAAAGTGTAAGCCGAGGCTATCTGATACTAAGGACGCCAAGCCTGTGTCTGCATAACCTGAAATCACCACCATTTAGCAAGCTTGCATTATTCTTAGAAAATCTGCTTTTCGGATTGCAAGCACTGCAGTGACAAAAAAGAGTTTTTGCTTATGCGACACCCGCTGTCGCATAATGTTACTTTCCTTATGGGAATTTTGTTTTCGTTCAGTGCACTGCATGCGTCGTTGTGGGCGAATCATGAATCTTGAATGTCCGTGCGCCACGTGGTGTAAAAGCGCTGAACTAAGGGTGGTGTCCGGAATTGCTGGGGTTGTTTTCCTTTTCTCGCTTGCAGAGAAATCACAAACAATATGTTCGCGCTTAGTTTACCCGATCGTCGACGATATAGTTTCGGCATCTGAGAATCGCCGGTTTCTGTCGCTTCTTCAGTCTCACTGGATTCTACTCCACCATGAATTCGGCCGTGCGTGAGTGCCTCCACTTCAGGCGGCCGTTCTTTGTATCGTTCGACGGGACTCTTGCGCCAAATGTCAAAACTAGTAGGTAGCAGCCTCTCTTCTTCCATATCAGCCTTCGTGTTACGTCTCCGATGGCGTTCCTCCGGCAAGTGAGTGTTTACGTAAGTGACGTCACGACTCGTTTGACACATGTCAAACCGGAGAAGAAACCAAGCCGCTTCCTGCGCCGACATTTCGATGGCGTTCAGCATCTTTACTCCGAGCTGTTCCATTGCCGTTTCAAACGACAGTTGAGCCACAGGATGTTCGTCGATCAACGGCTTGACGGCTCTGCCTAAGTTGGAAACACCGCGGTTGCCCTTGTTGACGTACTGCACGACGTATGACGAACAGGCGTAAACATGAAATATGACCTGCAGATCCATGTTACATTTGAGCACAGAAGCTATCCAGGGGTTGAACGGGTTCACCTTACTTTGGTCTAACCCTCTCTTGAGCAGGAGCATAAGCCTGGCCGACCCGCTGCGAATCACCTCCTCGTACTCTTCATACCCACGTATCCCGTGGCATTTCCAGAACAGCTCAAACGACCGACACTCTGTAGTGCCCAAAGCCATGTGTACCGTTTCGTGTTTATTCTTGAGAAAGCGGTATCGCTTCAACTCGGCCTCGTCGTTGGCGGGCGGCTGCAGCGGAGTGAGTACCTTCGTTCTTAGCATCGGCCAGAACGGAGCGTGAAAGCGACACTTTGCCCATTCGCCCTTGCAACACGTGCATGTATGTTGGTGTGCCAGGCATCTCGGCCGTTCCAAGACGTCATGGTCGACACGCAGCAAGTGTTCGGCCATGGGCATGGTGTTCGGCATAAAGTCATTCTCGACCTCCTCGTCGGGGGCCTGATTCAACCATACAAGCAGATGAGCGTGAGGGCTGCCTCAGTGCTGAAAGTCAATTCATTTGAAACTCTCAACCACGTAGAAAGGCTTAAACGGACTGGTGCGAGAGTTTCGCAGCACCTTCATTATGACTCTAACCATATGTTCAAAGTATAAGGCACATGCGAGAGTTTCGCGGCACCTTCATTATGACTCTAACCATATGTTCAAAGTATAAGGCACAACGGCAAGTCCTGGGGCGTGCTTAAACATCTCCTCGACGAGGGCAGCACCATATCCAATGAGAGACACACGCTCGCCAGAGCCCTTCACGAAGCTACCACATCCTGTTCCGGGGACGAGCTCGTTGCCAAGCTCATGGAGAAATACCTTCCCATAAAGCGTGGAAACGAGAAAGACCGGTTTCCCGACTACCTCGGCCCAAGCCGTCCGGAATTGGACGAAGACTTTGCGGTGGGGGAAATTAGGCAAGCCATTTTCGCGCTCAAGGGGAAGTGTGCGCCAGGTGCCGACAGAATCACCAACAAGATGCTGCGGAACCTTGACGACGGTTCGATCGCATACCTCACCGAGAAGATCAACGAGACGTGGAATAACGGCAGCGTCCCAGAGCAATGGAAGACCGCCAACGTCGTCCTCATCCCCAAACACGACAAGGCTCTGAACGTGCACAACCTCCGACCGATCTCTCACCTTCTGCGTTGAGAAAATGGCGGAGCATGTCGTCCTCAACAGACTAAACAGATATCTCAAAGAGAACAACATATATACTCATAAAATGATTGGCTTCCGTGCCGGCCTGTCGTCGCAGGACGCCATGAAGATGATCAAACATCAAATCATCGACGGCAGTACCAGAGACACCAGGGCCCTGATCGGACTCGGCCTCGAGAAAGTGTTTGACAACGTTCTCCACGAATACATTCTGGCCTCCGTGGCACACCTCGAGCTGGGCCCCAGACTATATAACTACGTCCGTTCGTTCCTGACGGGGAGGAAAGCGAAGCTGGGGATCGGCGACTTTGTCTCCGACGAGGTGCTCCTGGGCTCACGGGGCACCCCGCAAGGCTCGGTCATTTCTCCTGCTCTCTTCAACATCTGCTTGATCGGCCGCTCGAGGAATCTGGCCCAAGTTGAAGGTATCAAACACACGATCTACGCAGACGACATCACCATCTGGTGCACCGGCGGTAGCGAAGGGCAAATAGAAAGCGCCATGCAAGAGGTGGTAGACGTCACGGAGCAGTACCTGCTACGCACCGGACTCAGATGCTCCCCGAGCAAATCTGACTTTCTCCTTTATAGAAAAGAAAAAGGCCGCAGACCAAAGGGCTGGAAACCGGTGCCCGAAAGTGAGAGTCACCTGTTCACTCGGAGCGGTGACCCGATACCCAGGGTCGACACCATCAGAGTCCTGGGTATGCTTGTAGAATCACGCGGTGGCAACGGCAGTGCGTTACGCAAGATAATTGCGAAAACCGACAATGCTTTTCGCCTTGTCCGAAGAGTCACGAACAGGCATCGTGGCCTCAAGGAGGACAACCTGCTTCGGCCCATCAACGCCTTTGTGCTGTGTCGCTTCACCTACACGGTGGCCATGCACAACTGGCTCAGAGCCACGCGGGAAAAGCTTAATGCCCTCATTAGAAAGTTCTTCAAGAGAGCCCTCGGGCTGCCCGTCAGAACGCATACACAGGACCTCCTTCGGCTCGGCATACATAACACCATGGAGGAGATAGCCGAGGCTCAGGAACGGGCCCAGCTAACTCGGCTGTCCACCACGCCGGCTGGCAGGTGTATCCTCGAGGAGATCGGACTCGCACCAACCAAGAACTTGGCTGAATACACCCTAGTCCCCAGAGAAATAGGGGAGAAGATCGTGGTTGCCCCTTTGCCCCCCAACGTTCATCCCATTCACAACGCAGGTCGTCGCAACGCAAGAGCATTGAATATACTAAAGCCAGTACACAGGGACAAAATCGCAGCAAGCTTCGCGGACGCAGCTGCATACCGAGACGGCAAGGCTTTTGTGGTTTTCGTCGTTGACACGCTGGGCAAAGTTATCAACTGTGCTTCCGTCCGGACGACGAACCCAGAGGTGGCCGAGCAAGTGGCCATTGCACTCGCCATGTAAGACGGTCGGAGTGACAGGGTGTATAGCGACTCGAAAGCCGCCATCAGCGCATTCCAGAAAGGCCGGGAAGCCCGGTGGGTAGTTCAAATTCTGAAAGGCGCCAAACATGGCAACACCTCCATGCACTCGATCCTTTGGTTCCCTGCACACGGTGGGGGAATTGAGAGGGTTCCTCGGAACCTCAACGAGTCTGCCCATGAGGCTGCGCGTGGCTTTACCGACCGCGCTGCCCTCGGATCGGGCGACTCTCTCCCTGGACACAGAGACGCTCCCATCACACACAATGAAATCACTAAATTCTTCTACTTAGACAGAAGGGTTCTCCCCCTGCCCCACTCCAAGTTAAGCAGGCCGCACGGGGTCACACTAAGACTTCTGGAAACGAACTCGTACCCAAATCCGGCGTCCCTTACTAGCATAGATCCCGAGATTTATCCGAATTGTTCTTGCGTGGCCTGTGGTGAAGTAGCAACGTTGCCTCATATGCTCTGGGAGTGCGGGTCGCTGGGCCCGAAGTTCACCAAGGAAGAGTGGGACGCGCTCCTGCGAAGTCCCGTCTTTGAGGACCAAATCCTGGCCACCCAGCGCGCCCGCGATCCGGACGGCAGGCTAGATCTGTCAGTCCCGTCGTGGGATTTGCCGGGTGCGCGTTTTATCGAGCTTTGCTGGACCAAATAAAAGTTTATTCACTCACTCAGTCATGCGGTTGCGTCGCTGTTGACCGGCGTGGCTGCATACTGTTGGTTCATTGCGCGCTCATCTACCCCTCAACCATTGGGCTTCACCCGCAGTTTATCGAGCATGTTTATCGCAGTTTCCCAAGCATATATATATATATATATATATATATATATATATATATATATATATATATATATATATATATATATATATATATATATATATATATATATATATATATATATATATATATATATATATATAACGAGAAGAAAGGGGGTTTCCCGAGGGGCCCGATTTTTATTAGTCATATTGTAAGAAGCCAACAAACACTGAAACCAAGAACAACATAGGGGAAATTACTTGTGCTTAATAAATGAAATAAAGAACCGATAAATAATGGAAATTAAAGTGAACGAAAAAATGGCTGTGGATTAGCTAAGGTTAATCCCAGGATGCGAAGCATACTAGCCTTTATTTTAACGCGACAGCCTTAAGGAGCTCGTGTCGCAGAAAAGCCGGTGTCGTCGGCTCAGGCGTGCGGCGCTTGCTCAGGCGCACATTTCGTTGTCGCGCCAACTGCTGCGTTGCTCGACGCTCACCGCGTCCGATGCGGGACGCGTAGTCGCTGTGCCGTACCAAAGCCACCTAGAAACAGTCTCTGTAGCACGCCGCAACCTTCGCTTCTCATTCCAACGAGCAGCTCTGCCTCCAGGAGGCATCTCACCTCGTGAGTGTCTAGCAGAGGCAAGCGCAGCTGCTTATATACCGCCGCGACACCGCGAGCGACGGCGCGAGTTGGAGCCCCGTTTCTCCTCTGTCGTGACGTCACGGTGTCACGTGGTATTGAAGGCGACACCGCCGCGGCTGAGGAGCTTGGTTGAGCTCTAGTAATATGCTTCGCATAAAACAACTTGCCGCAGGTGGGAACTGAACCCACAAATGCGAAGGTTGTGGGTTCGGTTCCCACCTGCGGCGAGTTGTTTTATGCGAAGCATATTACTAGAGCTCAACCCAGCTCCTCAGGCGCGGCGGTGTCGCCTTCAATACCACGTGACACCGTGACGTCACGACAGAGAAGAAACGGGGCTCTAACTCGCGCCGTCGCTCGCGGCATCGCCTTCAAGGCTGACCACGTGACACCATGACGTCACGACAGAGGAGAAACGGGGCTCCAACTCGCGAGGTCGCGGCGGTATATAAGCAGCTGCGCTTGTTTCTAGGTGGCTTTGACTCAACTCTTGCAAGATGGGCTGGGTGGGAATCTAACCAGGGTCTCCGGAGTGTGAGACGGAGACGCTGCCACTGAGCCACGAGTTTTTTTTTTTTCTTAATTCGCGAGTACGATGCTTCAAAGCGGTACAAAAGCGCCTCTAGCGAATGCGGTGTTGCCTTAGAAATGAGCTGTTTCTAAGGCTCAGGCGTGCGTCGCTTGCTCAGGCGCACATTTTGTTGCGCTCAGAACGCTGCTTTGCTCGACGCTCACCGCGTCCAATGCGGGGCGCGTAGTCGCTGCGCCGTAGCCCATTGTCTTACACCTCTTGGTGGGTCGACGGGAACGCTGTCGCGTTCTACTCTTGAAGGCGAAGCAGAGTAACGCATGAGTTGTTTCTTCGTCTAGCCGAACCAAATATAGCCAAGCAACAGCACTTCACCAGGCTAAACAGTGGTTCAACAACTAAAATAAAGGGTAGTATGCTTCGCATCCTGGGCTTAACCTTAGCTAAGCCACAGCCATTTTTTTCATCCACTTTAATTTCCATTAATTTATCGTTTTTTTATTTCATTTATTAGGCACAACTAATTTCCCCTATGTTGTCCTTGGTTTCCGTGTTTGTTGGCTTCTTATGATATGACTATATATATATATATATATATATATATATATATATATATATGTACTGACACGTGTACTTTATGGGGCGACCATGTTTCGTCGCAACACAAATGGTATCGCACAGCGCGGGACGCGCCTGCATGTATCCGAAGTTTCTGGAAGTTATCGATGCTTCTATCCGCTGTTTGTTGCCGCCGAACCTTGTATTATCTGATTTCATCGCGTGACGCGAATGGTGTAGAACTTTCTGGAAGGCACGCGGGTCCGAACGATTAGACTGCAAGATTCGACGACTGCCCTATAAAAGCCGACGCGCTTGACCCGCTGATCAGATTTTCGACGATCGTCGACCGTGTTCGCCGCTATCGTTGTGCTATAAGTGTAGCCTCTTTTGTGGGCACAGGTTCGCCCAATAAAAGTTAGTTTTGTGTTTCACAGTATTGCTACTGTGTTCTTTAACGTCACTACCACGTGACATCTGGTGGAGGTGCTTGTGCGTTCATGTACCGAACGCCCCCGCAAAGCCGCGATCCAAGCCCGAATCCCGACGACAAAACCAACGTCGCCCAAGACCAGCGTGCTAGCCGCCGACTGCAAGGACTGCCCCCAGAGCACGGACTTCTACCTGAGACGAGCAGGAAGATTGCCACCACGTCCTCCCCAATGGTAGCCCCAACGTCCCCCGTCGTGCTGCAGCAGCCCAGGGAGCCTCCGACGTTCCGTGGTTCAACTTTCGAGGACCCGGAAAGCTGGCTTGAGACGTACGAGAGGATCGCTACGTTTAAGAACTGGAACAGCGACGACAAACTGCGGTATGTCTTCTTCGCTTTGGAAGACGCTGCCAGGACGTGGTTAGAGAACCGGGAAGCCACCTTAACGACCTGGGAACTTTTCCGTAGCGGCTTCCTGCAAACATTTACAAGCGTCGTGCGAAAAGAGCGAGCCCAAGCTATACTGGAGACCAGAGCGCAGCTGCCGAATGAGACGATTGCGATCTTCACTGAGGAAATGAGCCGTCTGTTCCGCCAGCCGACCCGGAAATGTCCGAGGAGAAGAAAGTCCGCCTGCTGATGCGTGGTGTAAAGGAGGAACTTTTCGGCACAATGATACGAAGCCCACCGAAGACCGTAGAAGAGTTCCTTCGCGAGGCCACGAGCATTGAGAAGACACTAGAAATGCGAAACCAGCAATTCAACCGCCACACGAGCTCGACAAACTACGCCGGAGTTCAGTCACTGGCCACCGACGACCTGCGCGAGACCATCAGGGCAGTCGTACGAGAGGAGCTTCAAAGGATCTTCCCTTCATCGCAACCTCAAGTGGCCACAGTCGCCGAAATTGTCAAAGAAGAAGTTCAGCGATCGCTTGGAGTTCCCGAGTTACAACCACAATCATCGCAGCCCCAGCCAGAAGCGATGACCTACGCCGCCGTCGCCCGCCGTCAAGGTCCCCCTCCACGACTGCGCCAGCGCCCTGCAACGCCGCTATTCCCTCGACCACCGCCGCCGCCGCCATCACGCCCACCCATCGCCCAGCGCAGCTACCCGAGAAAGACAGACATTTGGCGAGCCCCCGACCATCGCCCGCTCTGCTATCACTGCGGAGAAGCCGGCCATGTGTATCGTCGATGCCCATACCGCGACATGGGACTTAGAGGGTTCGCCGTCAACGCGCCGCGTCCACAGCTGGGAGAGCGCCCACGTGACATCGCCGACTACCTCGCCGCTACTCAATGGAGCCCTCGACGACCGTCCCGTTCGCCGTCACTAGGCCGCTACCTGTCGCCGCAGCGCCGACCATACACCGGCCCAGCCCGGGGCCGCTCTGCGAGCCCATATCCGGAAAACTAAAAGCAGCAACCGATGGAGGTGCGGTTGCTGTTCGTCGAACTGACGAAGATCCTCCGCCGCCGACGAAGACAACGAAGAGACCATCTCGACGACATAATAACGACCCGCCGCCGTCTCGACGAAGTCAGGAAGCCAAGACTGCACCGAGGAAAGACGACTTGACGAGGCGACGTTCCAGCTTCAGTTCAACACGACGCAGCCGTGATCCGACGCCAAGACCTAATTGCAACGCCAGACAAAGAACCACCGACCTCGACGTGCTTCTTGACGGCCACGCAATTACCGCCTTAGTGCACACAGGGGCTGATTACTCCGTCATGAGTGGACACATCGCGGCCCAGCTGAAGAAGGTTAAGACTGCATGGGAAGGCCCTCAAATTCGCACCGCTGGAGGCCACCTGATTACGCCGACTGGAATCTGCACGGCAAGAATAACCATTCATGACCGGACTTACCCTGCCACCTTCGTTATCCTCCAACAGTGTTCACGAGACGTCATTCTCGGTATGGACTTCCTGAACCAACACGGCGCAATCATCGACCTGAAGTCGAAGTCAATAACGCTGTCGGAAGATAAAGCGATACCGCCGGAGAGCCCTCGTGGTCACCACGCCTTGAGTGTGCTCGAAGGTCAAGTGAGCCTCCCGCCTCGCTCCAGCGTTGTTATTTCGGTCGGCACCGAAATACCCGCTGACGTAGAAGGTGTAATCGAAGGCGACCAACGTCTACTGCTAGACCGTGAAATTTGCGTCTCAAGAGGGATCGCTCGACTGCACGGAGGGAAAACTGAAGTGTTACTGACGAACTTCAGCCAGGAGTTCAAGCACATCAACAAGGGCACGACGATCGCGTACATCGAGGAAATTCTGGAAACCAGTAATGCGTTTGTCCTCTCAGATTCCGCCGCATCTACCCCGACGACCATCGTTTCCGAACCAGACTACGACATTAATCCAAGTCTCCCCGTGATTAAGCAACAGCAGCTCAGAAGACTGCTCCGACGATACAAAGGCAGCTTTTCGACGTCATCGAGGATTCGACAAACACCAGTCGCCAAGCATAGCATAAACACCGAGGAGTACGCTCGACCACTCCGCCAAAGCCCTTACCGAGTTTCGCCGCGAGAACGTGAAGCTATAAGAGAACAAGTCGACGAAATGCTGCGTGACGACATCATCCAGCCGTCGAAAAGCCCGTGGGCATCCCCTGTTGTCCTGGTGAAAAAAAAGGACGGAACCCTACGTTTCTGCGTCGATTATCGTCGTCTGAACAAGATCACGAAGAAGGACGTATACCCCCTCCCACGGATAGACGACGCATTGGATCGGCTCTGCAACGCTAAGTACTTCTCATCGATGGACTTCAAGTCGGGCTATTGGCAAATAGATGTCGACAAAAGAGATCGCGAAAAGACCGCCTTCATCACCCCAGCCGGCCGCTACGAGTTCAAGGTTATGCCATTTGGACGGCGCTCGGCGCCTGCAACGTTCCAGCGCGTGATGCACACGGTTTTAGCGGGATTGAAGTTGCAGACCTGTCTCGTTTACTTGGATGACGTAGTTGTATTCGCCGGAAAGTTCGACGATCACCTTAGGTGGCTTGCCACAGTACTAGAGGCCATCAAGTCATCTGCGCTCACTCTGAAGCCAGAAAAATGCCGCTTCGCTTACGACGAGCTTCTGTTCCTAGGCCACGTCATCAGTAAATCCGGAGTACGCCCCGACCCCCAGAAAAAAGCTGCCATCGCAAAGTTCCCGCAGCCCACCGACAAGAAGGCAGTGCGTAGATTCCTTGGCATGTGTGCCTACTACAGGCGCTTTGTCAAGGACTTTTCACGCTTCGCCGAGCCGTTGACACGACTAACTCAATGTGATGTTGAGTTCAAGTGGGAAACGCCGCAGTCCGACGCATTTGAAGAACTCAAACGACGCATGCAGTCGCCGCCGGTACTTGCGCACTTCGACGAGTACGCCGATACAGAAATCCATACTGACGCCAGTAGCCTAGGCCTCGGTGCCGTTCTAGTCCAGAGAAAAAACGTAATCGAACAGGTGATAGCTTATGCTAGCCGGTCGCTGTCAATAGCGGAAGGCAACTATTCTAAGACCGAAAAGGAAAGCCTCGCCATCGTTTGGGCTACAGCTAAATTTCGCCCTTATCTATATGGCAGGCCATTCAAAGTCGTCAGCGACCATAACGCGTTGTGTTGGCTAACGAATATAAAGGATCCTTTAGGACGACTCGCGCGGTGGAGCCTCAGACTACAAGAATACGACATAACTGTCACCTACAAGTCCGGACGAAAACACTGCGATGCCGATTGCCTATCACGCGCCCCCATTGACCCGCCGCCACAAGACGACGAGAATGACGACGCCTTCCTTGGAATGATAAGCGCGGAAGACTTCGCTGAACAGCAACGCGCAGACCCTGAGCTAAAAGGCCTCTTCGAATATTCGGAAGGGCACACCGACGTTGTCCCCAGGGCATTTAAGCGCGGATTATCTTCCTTCACGCTTCAAAACAATCTACTCGTGAAGAAGAACTTCTCACCAGTCCGTGCCAACTACCTTCTTGTTGTCCCGTCAGGACTTCGTCCAGAAGTATTGCACGCCCTACATGACGAACCGACCGCTGGACACCGGGGATTTTCCCTGACACTTTTGAGGATACAAGAAAAGTATTATTGGCCGCGCCTGACCGCCGACGCCGCCCGTTATGTCAAAACATGCCGAGACTGTCAGCGACGCAAGACACCGCCGACAAGGCCAGCCGGATTACTACAGCCAATCGAGCCTCCTTGCCGACCATTCCAGCAGATCGGCATGGACTTGCTAGGACCCTTTCCGACATCAACAACCGGAAATAAGTGGATCGTCGTGGCGACAGACTACCTAACCCGCTTCGCTGAAACTAAAGCACTGCCGAAAGGTAGCGCAGCCGAAGTGGCGAAATTCTTTGTCGAAAACATCTTGCTGCGACATGGCGCTCCAGAAGTCCTCATCATCGACAGAGGAACGGCCTTTACAGCGGAGCTCACCCAAGCCATTGTGAAATACAGTCAAACAATGCACAGGAGGACAACGGCCTACCATCCGCAGACGAATGGTCTTACGGAGCGGCTGAATAAGACCCTCGCCGACATGCTAGCGATGTACGTCGACGTCGAACACAAGACCCGGGATGCCGTCCTGCCGTACGTAACATTCGCTTACAACACGGCTGTGCAAGAAACAACACAGATCACGCCGTTCAAGCTGGTCTACGGCAGGAACCCGACGACGGCGCTCGACGCCATGCTGCCGCACGCCACTGACGAGGAGAACTTTGACGTCGCTACCTATCTCCAGTGCGCCGAAGAAGCCCGAGAGCTCGCCCGCCTGGGGATCAAGAACCAGCAGAGGACCGATAGCCGACATTACAACCTCCGACGACGCTTCGTCGAGTACCAGCCCGACGACCGTGTTTGGCTATGGACCCCGATACGCCGACGAGGACTCAGTGAGAAACTACTCCGAGGCTATTTCGGACCCTACAAGGTCATCCGAAGTATTGGCGCTCTGGACTATGAGGTCGTGCCAGACGGCATTTCGCATTCACAGTGGCGCCGCGCACGATCTGAAGTGGTCCACGTGGTGCGCCTTAAACCCTTTTACGGACGCTGACGGAATTCCTTATTTTTGTTGTTTTCTCTGCTACGGGTGTTTTTATTTTGTTTGTATGTAGCATCGGGTTGATGCTTTTTAGGAGGGGGGTACTGACACGTGTACTTATCTTTATCGGGCGACCATGTTTCGTAGCCAAACAAAGGTTATCGCACGGCGCGGGACGCGCCTGCATGTATCCGAAGTTTCTGGAAGTTATCGATGCTTCTATCCCCTGTTTGTTGCCGCCGAACCTTGTATTATCTGACTTCATCGCGTGCCGCGAATGGTGTAGAACTTTGTCGAAGGCACGCAGGTCCGAACGATTAGACTGCAACATTCGACCACTGCTCTATAAAAGCCGACGCTCTTGACCCGCTGATCAGATTTTCGACGATGGCCGACCGTGTTCGCCGCTATCGTTGTGATATAAGTGCAGCCTCTTTTGTGGGCACAGGTTCGCCCAATAAAAGTTAGTTTTGTCTTTCACAGTATTGCTACTGTGTTCTTTAACGTCACTACCACGTGGCAATATAAATATAAACGACAAGAAAGGGGTTTAACCAAGGGTCCCGATATTGTGGTGACGTGTTTGTTGGCTTCTTATGATATATATATCCAGTTGAGGTAGCCGCTGTTGGTGCTTTTAATGCGCTTCTCCTCCTTTTGTCAGGATTTGCAGAAATAAACCGACAGTATGAATTAAAAGCCGTGCACGTGAGTGGGAACAATGATGTAGAAATCATTTAGCCACAACCAATTCTTTAAAAGAGCTTCGCAGGGTGCACAGTCTCTCAAACGTAGTACCTGGGTTACGAGAGTCTGGGAATCCTAAAGTCGCAGAGGTCGCAGAGGGCGTGCCTCAGCCTCGTAGAGCACTTTTTTGTTCGATGTCGGCTGAGTGCCTCCCAGCCACAGTCGAAGTCCCTTTCTCTGTATAGCTTCTAAACACGTCTTAGGATTACGGTGCTGGAGACAGAGAGAAAGTGGAGGCTCACCTTGGACCTTCGAAGATATCACAGGCAACTTATGTGCACCACGATTGCAGTCAAAGAGCTGCATTCCATCTGCAGAAGACAAGTCACTAGTTCTGGAACATTTGAGCACGACATATCCCAGTCACCTACAAGTGCACACAGATGGCTCTGTAAAAGCATACGAAGACAGATGTCCAGCTACTTTCTATATTTCCTCTCTTAGATTGGTCTGGACGTTCGGACTGTATAGCCTTGTCGACAGTTGTGGGAGGCGTGGCAATTGCCGCTGCTCGGCGAAAACTGAAGACTTTGCCTCCACAGAATGTGGTTCTGCTCACGGACCCGAAGGCAGTGTTGCAATACCTCTTCCATGGCTTACCGTCCATCAAGTTCCCGCGCAAATCACTAGCCCTCGTGAAAGAACGCAGCAACAAAAGCTTCACAGTAAAGTTTCAGTGGGTTCCCTCCCACATCGGCGCATTGGCGTCAACGAAAACGCCGGTGTTCTTGCATACGCGGCGATCTACCTTCCAACCATAGTCAAGGTCCTAAAGAGTAATCAAGTTTTAAAAAATCCGACATTCGAAATCACTTTGGGACACTTTGGTTTGCATCCCATACGCCTTACTAACCAAGAGTAGCGTCACTTCCATATCACAGGAGGACAGATCTGCTAGTACACCAGCATGATTATTTAAGACGGGGCGTATTCTCTAACCCTTCGTTCTCTTCCGATGGGCAATTTCTTACTGAAGTGTAATTCTACGGTTTAAAAATTATCGGGTTTTATGTGCCGTAACCACTTTATCTAAGTACATCTAAATCTAAAACTCTAAAAGTACTAAATCTAAGTACATGGGTGTTTTCGCATATTGCCCCATCGAAATGCGACCGCCGTGGCCGTGATTCGATCCCGCGACCTCTTGCTCAGCAGCCACACCACAGCCACTGAGCAACCACGGCGGGTTATTTCTACGGTTTGTAGGCTGCACGCTTGTCCACACTCCTACTCCGGCAAGCAACACACACACACACACACACACACACACACACACACACACACACACACACACACACATACACACACACACACACACACACACACACACATTACATATATATATATATATATATATATATATATATATATATATATATATATATATATATATATATATATATATATATATACACAGCACAAATTGCTTCAGGCAGGAATTGTTTTATTAATAAGTTGAACGGAGTCTGGGAGACGCGGCACGGCTGCAAACGGCCACGTCTTCGGTTCTCGAGTGCTGCGGAAAAAAAAGAAAGCAGAAGAACCCAGATTACTAGCTGCTTTTTCTCAGCAGCCACACAAGCAGACACGTACGCCTCTAAGGTAAGAAAAAAAGAGCCACCTTCCACTCTTAATGTTGACACGTGAACTGGTTTTTCTTTTACGGGTGAGCGCTTTTACCGTCCACGAAATGTTATCGCTCAGCGCAGGACGCGTCTAAATTTATCGGAAGTTTCTAGATTGTTATCGATGCTTCAATCGGCTTTCTATTGTCACCGAACCTTGTGTAATCTGATTGAATGTAAGTGCGATGCGAATGGCATAGAACTTTGTGGAAGGCATGTGTGTCCCAGCGATTACTCTGGACTGATTACGCTGGACGACTGATCTATAAAAGCCGACGCTCTTGACCAGCTGCGCAGATTTTCAACGATCGCCGACTGTGTTCGCCACTCTCGTTGTGCTTTAAGTGTAGCCTTTATGGGCACAAATTCGCCCAATAAAACTAGTTTTGTCTTTCACATTATTGCTACTGCGTTCTTTAACGTCGCTACCACGTGACATCTGGTAGAGGTGCTTTGCCTTCATGTACAGGACGCCCCCACAAAGCCGTGATCCAAGCCCGCACGCGGAAGACAACACCAACGTCGCCAAGAACCAGCGGTTTAGCCGCAGGCTGCAAGGACTGCCCCCGGAGCATGGACTTTTGTCTGAGACGACCAGGAAGATCGCCACGAAGTCCACCCCAATGGCAGCCCCAGCGTCCCCGATCGTGCTGCAGCAGCCCAGGGAACATCCGACGTTCCGCGGTTCAACGTTCGAGGACCTGGAAAGCTGGCTTGAGACGTATGAGGGAGTCGCTACATTTAACAGCTGGAACAGCGACGACAAACTGCGACATGTCTTCTTCGCATTGGAAGACGCTGCCAGGACATGGTTCAAGAACCGAGAAACCACCTGAACGATCTGGGACCTGTTCCGAAGCGGCTTCCTGCAGACATTCGCAAGCGTTGTACGCCGAGAACGAGTCCAAGTGCTATTAGAAACCCGGGTGCGGCTACCTAATGAGACAACCGCGATCTTCACGGAGGAAATGAGCCGTCAATCCGGCCACGCTGACCCTAAATGCCCGAGGAGAAGAAAGTCCGCATACACATGCGTGGTGTAAAGGAGGATCTTTTCGTCGGAATGGTACGGAGCCCACCGAAGACCGTTGACGAGTTTCTTTGCGAGGCCACCAGCATCGAGCGGACACTGGAAATGCGGAATCGGCAATTCAACCGCCGCACTAACTCGACAAACTATGCGGAAGTTCAGTCACTGGCCGCCGAAGACCTGCGCGAGACTATCAGAGTGGTCGTGCGGGACGAGCAACAGAAGCTGTTCCTATCATCACAGCCTCAAGTGGCTTCGATTGCCGACGCCGTACGTGAGGAGCTCCAACAACAACTCGGAGTAGCCCCTGAATTGCCGCAGCCTCAGCCGCAAGCGATGACATACGTCTCTGTAGCCCACAGTCACGTTCCCCCTCCGCGCCCACGGCAGGGCCCAGTGACGACACAGTTCCGTCGTCCACCACCACACCCGCCGCCAGCACGCCAACCCGTCATTTCACGCGGCGTTCCAAGCAAGACTGACGTTTGGCGCATCCCCGACCACCGTCCACTTTGCTATCGCTACGGAGAAGCCGGCCATGTGTACCACTGACGCCCATACTGGAAGATGGGACTGCGAGGTTTCGCAGTTAACGCGCCGCGACCACAGATTGGCGAATGACCTCGCGATATCGCCAACTAGCTCGCCGCCACTCAGTGGAGCCCTCGACGACCGTCCCGTTCGCCGTCACCAGACCGGTACCTGTCTCCGCAGCGCCGACCATACAAGACCAAGCCCGGGGCCGGTCAGCGAGCCTATATCCGGAAAGCTAAAAGCAGCAACCAATGGAGGTGCCATTGTGGTTCATCAAACTGATGAAGATCCTCCACCGCCGACGAAGACGCCGAAGAAACAAGAAACTACCTCGACGACATACCGACACGCCGCCGTACCGATAAAGTGTGGAAGCAAAGAATACGACGACACATGACGACCTGACGACGTCACATACCAGCCACAGGTCAATGCGAGGCAGCCGTGATCCGACATCAAGACCGAACTGTAATGCAAGACGAAGTACCACCGACCTCGACGTGCTTCTCAACGGCCACGCAGTCACCGCCTAATCGAAACAAGGGTTGATTACCCCGTTATGAGTGGACACATCGCCGCCCAGTTGAAGAACGTTAGTACTAAATGGGAAGGACCTCAATGTCGGACCACTGGAGGGCACTTCATAACGCCGACTGGAATGTGCACAGCAAGAATTACAATTCACGAGCGGACTTACCCTGCCACCTTCGTTATCCTCCAACAGTGTTCACTAGACGTCATTCTCAGCATGGACTTCCTTAACCAACCCGGCGCACTCATAGACCTGAAGTCAAAATCGATAACGCTGTCGGAAGATCATGCGATGTTGCCGGACAGTACTCGGAGTCACCAAGCCTTGAGTGTGCTCCAAGATCAAGTGAGCATCCCGCCGCGCTCCAGCATTGTTATTTCGGTCGGCACCGAGACAACTGATGACGTAGACGGCGTCATCAAGGGCGACCAACGTCAACTGCACGATCGCGAAATTTGCGTCGCAAGAAGAATCGCTCAAGTGCACGGAGGAAAGACGAAAGTGTTGCTGACAAATTTCAGCCAGGAGTTCAAGCACATCAACAAGGGCACGACAATCGCATACATCGGGGAAGTTCTGGAAAGCAGCAATGCTATTGTCCTCACGGATTCTGCCGCATCTATCCCGACAACCGTAGTTCACGAACCAGACTTCGACATAAATCCAATAATCCCCATGATTAAGCAACAACAGCTCAGAAGTTTACTTCGACGATACAAAGAGTGCTTTTCAACGTCATCAAGGATTCGACAAACGCCAGTGGCAAAGCATCGCATAATAACTGAAGAGTGTGCTCGACCACTCCACCAGAGCCCTTATCGAGTTTCTACGCGAGAACGTGAGGCTCTGAGGCACCAAGTCTACGAAATGCTGCGTGACGACATCATTCAGAAAAAGGACGGCACCCTACGTTTCTGCGTCGATTATCGTCGTCTGAACAAGATCACGAAGAAGGACGTAAACCCCCTCCCAGGAATAGACGACACATTGGATGGCTCTGCAACGCTAAATACTTCTCGTCTATGGACCTCAAGTCTGGCTATTGGCAAATAGAAGTCGACGAAAGAGATCGCGAAAAGACCGCCTTCATCACCCCGGACGGCCTCTACGAGTTCAAGGCTATGCCATTCGGACTGTGCTCGGCGCCTTCAACGTTACAGCGCGTGATGGACATGGTTTTAGCAGGATTGAAGTGGCAGACCTGTCTCATTTACTTGGATGACGTCGTCGTCTTCGCTGGAAATTTCGACGATCACCTTAGGCGGCTTGCAACAGTACTAGAGGCCATCAGGTCATCAGGGCTTACTTTGAAGCCGGAAAAGTGCCGCTTCGCTTACGACGAGCTTCTGTTTCTAGGCCACGTCATCGGCAAATCTGGAGTCCAACCCGCACCGCAAAAGACAGTTGTCATCGCAAAGTTCCCGCAGCCTATCGACAAGAAGGAAGTGCTCAAAGGACGCATGCAGTCGCAGCCGGTACTTGCACACTTCGACGAGGATGCCGATACATAAATCCATACTGACGCCAGTAGCCTAGGCCTCGGTCCCGTCCTAGTCCAGAGGAAAGACGGACTTGAACGCATGATATCTAATGCTAGCCGGCCGCTGTCAAAAGCGGAAGGCAATTATTCTACGACCGAAAAGGAATGCTTCGACATCATTTGGGCTACAGCAAAATTCCGCCCGTACCTATAGGGGAGGCCATTCAAAGTGGTCAGCGACCATCACGCGTTGTGTTGGCTAGCTAACTTAAAAGACCCTTCAGGACGGCTGGCGCGGTGGAGCCACAGACTACAAGAATACGACATCAGTGTAACCTAAAAGTCCGGACGAAAACACTCAGATGCCGATTGCCTATCACGCGCTCCCATTGACCCGCTGCCGCAAGATGACGAAGACAACTCCTTCCTTGGAATAATAAGCGCGGAAGACTTCGCTAAACAGCAACAAGCAGACCCGGAGCTAAAAGGCCTCGTCGATTATTTAGAAGGGCACACCCACGTAGTCCCTAGGGCATTTAAGCGCGGATTGTCTTCATTCACGCTTCAAAACAGCCTACTCGTGGAGAAGAACTCCTTACCAGTCCGCGCCAACTACCTTCTTGTTCCGTCGGCGCTGCGTCCAGAAGTGCTGCACGCCCTACATGACGATCCGACCGCTGGGCATCTCGGTTTCTCCCGGACGCTATAGAGGATACAAGAAAAGTATTACTTACCGCGCCTAACCGCCGATGTCACCCGTTACGTAAAGACATGTCGAGACTGTCAGCGACGCAAGACGCCACCGACAAGGCCAGCGGGATTACTACAGCCAATCAAGCCTCCTTACCAACCTTTTCAGCTGATCGGGATGGACTTGCTGGGACTGTTTCCGACATCAACTTCCGGAAATAAGTGGATCGTCGTGGCGACGGACTATCTCACCCCCTTCGCTGAAACTAAAGCTCTAACGAAAGGCAGCGCAGCCGAAGTGGCGAAATTTTTCGTCGAGAACATCCTGCTGCGACATGGTGCTCCAGAAGCCCTCATCACCGACAGAGGAACGGCTTTTACAGCAGAGCTCACCCAAGTCATTCTGCAATACATCCAGACAAGCCACCGGAAGACAACTGCCTACAACCCGCATACGAATGGTCTCAGGGAGCGCCTGAACAAGATCCTCGCCGACATGCTAGCAATGTACGTCGACGTCGAGCACAAGACGTGGGATGCCGTCCTGCCATGCGTAACCTTTGCTTACAACGTGGCGGTGCAAGAAGCAACACATATCACGCTGTTCAAGCTTGTTTACGGCAGGAACCCGACGATGACTCTCGACGCCATGCTGCCGCACGTGACCGACGAAGAGAATCTTGACGTCGCTATCTATCTCCAGCGCGCCGAAGAAGCTCGACAGCTCGCCCGCCTACGTATTGTCAGGATTGGGGGCTCAATCCCATCTCCCGTGGTCCTTTGCCAAGATTGGAGTAGGACATGAATTCGAAGGTAGCTGGCCCATGCCGTTGTCCAACTTACTTACGCTGAGGACATTGATGAAGTGAAGAACTGCTTCTCATCAAGAACGAGGAAAATGGGTTTATTTACAGAAATTAAATCAGTCTAACATGACTGCTTGTCAAAGAGAGTGTCAGTCCAACATGACTGCAGGAGAGAAGTGTATCAGTCTAACATGACTGCTCAAGAGAAGTGAGCCAACATTCGCCCAACAACAGTTTTTATACACTCGGTCCGCCGGCCATACGAGGCGACGACTGTTCGTTTACTCATCACGAACTCGCCGCTGCTCCGCAGATGAGTTTACGTACACAAAGGCACACACATTCCGAAGCCTGGCGCCGGCGTTGGAGGGGTGCCGTTCCGAGAAGTAACGGCGCCAATCGTGGGTAGCTCGTTGTCTTGCGGCTGCCCGAGGCATGGGAAGCACCAAAATACGGCTTTCCCGCGGCAGCTTGTTCAGGCGTAACAGATCAGGTCCGCGCTGGAGAACTCCGGAACCATTGTTCGCACACCGAACTCGTTCCGTCACAATGTCGATGGGGCTAGTTGAAGGAGGCGGTTTTCAGCACAAAGGCCGCTTCTTCGAACGCCTCCTAGCTGCAGCGACGGTGAGGGGGAGATGCGCGTCGTGTCGCCCAGTCGTAACTGGGTGGCAATCTTGCCTTGCAGCTCGCCATTCTTAACCGTATCAAGAACCAGCAGCATACCTACCGACAGCCGGCACTACAACCTCCGACGACGCTTCGTCCAGTACTAGCCTGGCAACCGTGTTTGGGTTTGGACCCCAATACGTCGACGAGGACTCAGTGAGAATCTATTGCGGTGCTATTTCTGACCCTACAAGATCAACCGACGTGTTGGCGATCTTGGCTATGAGGTCGTGCCAGACGGCATTTTGCATTCACAGCGGCACCGCGCACGACCTGAAGTAGTTCATGTTATGCGTCTTCAGCCGTTTCACCACCGCTAATGAACTTTCGTAACGCCGCATAGCTGAACTTCTGATTCTTTCTTTTTTCGACTGTGTCACCTTGGACTTCGTTTCTTTGTTATTACTTTGTTGAACAAGTGTCCTTTTGTCTTTTACTCTCCTGTTATGTTCGCAGCATCGGGCCGATGCCTTTTGAGAGGGGTGGATTGACATGTGAACTCGTTTATTTTTTACGGGTGAGCGCTTTTACCGTCCTCGAAATGTTATCGCTCTGCGCGGGACGTGTTTAAATGTATCGGAAGTTTCTAGAATGTTATCGTTTTATTCTATCCGATATCTGTTGTCGTCGAACCTCGTGTAATGTGATTGCATGCATGCGCGACGCGAATGGCGTAGAACTTTGTGGAAGGCATGTGGGTCCCAGCGATTACTCTGGAACGTTCGACGACTGGTCTATAAAATTCGATGAGCCTGACCCGCTGAGATTTTCGACGAGCGCCGACTGTGTTCGCCGCTCTCGCTGCGCTTTAAGTGTAGCCTGTTTTGTGGGCACAGGTTCGCCCAATAAAAGCTAGTTTTGTATTTCACGGTGTTGCTACTTTGTTCTTTAACGTCACTAACCACGTGACAATATCGCTTCACCTTGGTTTCAATAAATAAGTGAAACGCATTTGTAAAAAAATTTTCCAGCTACTTTGGAACCTATCTACTCTCTATCTACTTACTATGTACTTACTTTCAGACCACTATGCTTACTGTAAGCGTAATTTTCCTAATCTCGTACTGTATAGGTTCAACAGGTAAGCAGATCTTCCGTGCATCGAGATTATTAGCTTAGAGGCACGCAAGCAACATGTAGCGTTCTCGATGCGTTAATTTATTAAATTCATATTTATTCCCTCCATTTGTCTTCCCTCAGTGCCATGAGACATACAGAGGGAAGTGGCTTACAGTGCAAGATGAAATAGAAGGGTCAATTACTGTATAAATTGTTCCATAGTAACAAAACAACAGGGCACCTCTGCATACAATGCTATAGCTTGGAGAGGCATGACCATAGGGGCATGGTACACGCAGCGGACGCACCAGATCTGCGGTTTGTATAAAATACCCACGGTGCGTACGAGCGAGTAACGTTGAGAGACTTGCGACTGTAGACCATAATAAGCAGCCGCGACCAGGGAGACCACTTGAATAACGTGCAGTACATGGGCGCGGCGTCATAGTTAACGTCGTAGGCGGCGAGCCCGACCAGCAGGTCCGTGTTCTCGTAAAGGTACCAGAACTGCGAGCGGGCGCGTAAGGACAGAAAGAGTCATTGCGCTCAAGAGGCGTCACTTTGCAACATGAGTTACACCATCGGCGTCAAACGAAACGCGAACAGCGGAGCGCGTGGCCCATCGTATAACCGAAGCTACAGCGTGAAACGTACATTCATTATTACACCCTCAAACACCTGTACACCTTTTCGCGTGTATATTTGTAACACAACAATATTCGCCACTTGTCTTGCCTGCGTTTCCTTTCTTGAAAACGGTACGCTCGCTACTTTCCTGTCGAGAATGCTAGGTCATGCTGATAAAGCGCATGCCGTTCGTGGCATGGAAGTACCGGGCTCGCAGCCTTAAGGAAAGGAAATGCGGACAAGACAGATGACGATTATCGTTGTGTGGCAAGATACGACCCAAACGGTGTAATATTGTTTAAGAGTATCATTGGCAGGCGCGCACATCCGATTTGATTTCACCGCACTGCGTGATATGCACCCCCCCCCCCCTCTATACTGCGATATTTGCGTTTCCGCTTCGCTTGTCTTATCTGAAGGCAAGGACATAAAAAAGGCGACCACAGCAATGCTGGACACCGCCTTTAGTTCACCGCTCTTGCACCACGCTGCTTACGGATCTTAATGTTTCAGAATTCGCGTGCTGACGCACGCAGTGTCCTCAACGAAAACAGAATTGACATAAAAAGAAAGAAGCAAGACCATGCCCTATAGCTTTCACCGCCCAGCGCACATTGGGAATGGTTGATCATTTAGGGATGCGGACTGGATTCCAAGAGGAGGGAAGCGTTGCTGGGGGCGGTAGAAAGTTAGGCGGGCGGATGATATTAAGAAGTTTGCAGGGACAACATGGCCACAATTAGCACATGACCGCGGTAGTTGGAGAAGTATGGGAGAGGCCTTTGCCCTGCAGTGGGCGTAGCCACGCTGCTGCTGCTGCTGCTGATGATGATGATGATGATGATCGCATAATCAACCGCCTCGCGTAAAAGACGAGCGGACGGCTGGTTGGCTATGAATCAGCAGTTTTGCTGCAATTTGCAAGAGGTTCCATTACGCTTAGAGAAGGAGGGTGCCAGAACCTTAAGATAGCTTGCACCCTCCATCCTATGCCACGTGCAACTTTTTTGTCCGATGGGATTTTCGTGCGGCTTCGCCGGGTGTCGCTTAAACAAAAAAAAAAAAGCGGAAACACCTTTTTTGTTGCTACGCTGCTCTCAATCTGAAAAGCAGATTTTCGAAGAATAATGCCAGCTTGCTACATGGTGTTGGTTTGAGGATATGCAGACGCAGGCTTGGCGTCCTTAGTCTCCCTTAACCTCGGCTTACGCTTTGTCGTGAAGGCGCCTGGTCGTCGCGTCATGATTCACTGCCACAGACATCGATTTGTTTTTTTCTTTTATGCCTAGGCAACGCGTACAAGCCGAGTAGCTTTTCTTAAGGCTTGGTAAGCAGCGGGAGTACTGGCAGAAATTCATTTTTAACTGATAAATGTTCACAGACCTGCTTCACTAAAGGGTTTCAAGTAAGGCGCATTAGTTTGGAGAACGTGGAATAGTTCCGTTATTTTGGCAAGCTCGCATGAGAGTAAGGAGTCCCTCCGTCTTTTATGTCCATGGGTCCACGCTACACCGCTCCCTTGCCTCTTAGCTAAGCACTGGTAAAACTGTAATTAAACCGAATATAGACTGATGTATAGGGCCAACTTAAAGTTCCCCATATCCTCCGCCTTGGCTGCAGTGGCTGTATGGTCTGCTGCTCTGTATAAGGTCGTGTGCTGAAACTCGGCTATTATGGTCATTTTCTTTCTTTTTTTTTTTACAGCGAAGCTGTTTATGGCTAGCCGATTCGTCCGTCCGTCCGTTTGTGGCTCGTGCGCTAAAAACTCATCCGACGCAACCCCATGAGCATGCGCGAAATAAAGAGGGAGAGAGAGAGAGCTGCGTGATTGGCTGCGCTAGTAGTGTCGTCGTTACTCTCCGTTGCAGCCGTTTGCCGTTTCCTCTCAGTAGCAGTTTCCCTCCGACTCCGGAATGGGTCGGCCACGCGTCATACGTACTCCGGACGAGCAGGCAGCTTTCGATCAGCAACACCGCGAGCAGAACCGGGAACGAGCTCCAGCTACCCCGTGCCGATGCTGCAGCCCGGGCTCAAGAACAGGCTCGTTTAGCAGAGCGCACTCAGCAACTGCGTACCGAGGAGCCGGCAGGCTTCCAAGCAGTCGTTTAATAAACCATCGGGATTAACCCAGTGATAAACACCGGCGCAGCATGTTTCAGCTTCGCTGGTTATATAACCGTTTCTACGGAGTGCTTGGGCGGGATAAAAAAAAGAAAGAAAACTCCAGTACGTGTAACTTCAGGTTGCAATGAAAGTTCACGTGTATCTTTGGGTTGCAATGAAAGTTAAGGAACCCTAGATCAAAATTATTCCGTGCCCTTGACTGGCATCCTTCATTACCCCTGTGCAGATTTTGGGGATTCAAATCGGTTAATGAAAACTACTGACATTTTACTGCGGGCAATATGCAAATCAAGCAATTTATTCCGCGTTGTATGTTTTCTTTAGCCGCCTGAAAGCCTGGGATATCCGCAAGATGGTTAGGTAATTACGGGTGTGGCTGATGTCGCTTACCATGCCGCAACCAGCACGAATATAATTTTTTGGAGTTGTCATTTTTAGTAATAAAACGCACATTGAAGTATTAAAATAGAAGCTCCATACTTTGGTGATTACACAATATACTGTTCGAACTGATGTGTCTAATTTTACCTGGGCTTATGGCCTGAGTGGCTTGGCTACATGAAACCCAGGTAAGTATAGTTATTCAATTAGCTAAGACATCATCCCTCTATATTTAGCCCTCTTCCCAGGAGTTCCCAGATATGCCTCTGTTAACGTCAGCAAGAGTACAAGGATTCGAAACAGTCCAACGTGGCTCAGATAAAATTTGAGATATACAAGTAAGATGATTTTCTTTCTCATTACGATTGCGCGTTGCTTTGATTTTGTAGTCATCCGTCGCATTCTTTTCGTTAATATCTAAAAGCACTAAACAGCGCCACACATCCGTAAGCGTTGGGTGAAGATTCCATTCCCCGAGGCATTGCTCAGCAGTCTATGTCTCGTGGAATGGAATCACCGCGTTAATGATTCTAAATTGAAAAGAATTTAAAATTCAAAAGAATGCTTCCCGCAGGGTTACGCCGACTGCATCGCCCCGGAGTCGGCTTCGCCTCACTAGTCAATGTCCCGGATTCAAGGACTTGTCAAAGAAAGCGGAAGCTAAAATATCGCAGTGTAGTCAGTATAGGGCGAGTATTATCGCACAGTGCAGTGAAACCGTACGTGTCGTCGGCGTCAAATGAAAGGAGAACAGCGGTGCGTCTGCTACAGTTGGGGCCGTAATCTTTTCTCGCTTTCAAATAAGAGAGTACAGGGGGTTTGTCGTTTATTTCTCGTCTACCTCTTTTTCGCGCACTATTTTGTTGAGATAGAACAAAGGGGCTCTATTCTCGACACGTATGGCCGCTGCACGGTCGCCATTGTTCGCCATGTTGAATCTCTAATTGGCTGTCGAAAGGTCACATGCTTTGAGATTTGTGCCGGAAAGCGGCACAAACTTTTCTTTTGATTAGTGCACAGCTATACGAAGTATTGTAGCCTTACCGACCATATAAGCTCGGAAACATTCACTTGCTAAGTGAATGGTGAAGGGAACAAGCGTATGGTGCCACCATGCACGAGGAAACATGAACACATGACACTCGATGTCAAAGCGCTGGTGTCAGCAATGCGGCAGCAGCAGCGAGTGAAGTGACTTTCGTGTGTTCTGCCCCTTAATGCAAGAACGGCGGACACACAGCGCACACGAAGGCATGAGCCGTCTGTAGACACTGACGGCGCGCGCAGCACTGCGAAGTTTGCAAATGGGAACAGTTGTCATCTTTGGCTATGGCTCCGCGGTGTTGTCAGACTGAACGCCGCACGCAACAGCCGCGACACATCAGGGAGGAGCTTTGCACCGATCCTCACTCTCTTTCACTCGTAACCACGCGAACGAAAATTAAAATTTGGTGTCCTATATTTCGGAGCGCAGACACGCTTGAAGAATTATAACTGATACTGCGTAGAAACGTGACTGCCTCTAACATTTCAGTACAAACATACCCACTTAGTGCAGTCAACAAAACGTTAATTATTCAATTTTATGTAATTCGGCTGCTGACAGCGATAATTATCATATCATTTTGTGTCCCCCTGGCCGCATACCTTATTTGCACAGGTGGTCCTCGCGTGCCTCGCAGAGCCTAATTTTAAGAAAATCCTAAAGGTTAATTTTGAACTCCCAGTATGAGAACGTTATAGTAAACCCCTTAACGTGAAGTTTCATGTTTCTGACGTGCAACTGACGTTCTTAATGCAAGTGCTCGGAAAAAACATAAATTACTCGCAGAACTTCCTGCAGGCGTTATCTAAATGATGCGTCACCAATTGCTACCAATGTCCTGCTGTTTTGTCGTTCTATGCTGCACTGCTTGGTATATCTGCGAGAAACACTGCGAAGACATCGGGAAGGGAGAAACGCGCCTGCAACACTAACGTGTTAACTGAGACCAGCATGAGACGGCGAACAAAAAGCGAGTAGTAGCAATGTTCAACCATGTTGTACGGTGGTGCGTTTGGATGATGATGCTGCTTCGTGGAAGGTGAGCTCTGGTCCATGCGCACTGTAGTTCGTGACGTAATTGAATAGTGTGAGGTTTGCTAGACCTCGTACGTAGGCGCGGTCGACGATGCGGCTTTCTCTCGATGCGAAGCATTATCAACCATGGTCAACCGTGCTCCGGGGTCGGCTGCGTACGGCGCTGCAGCGTGGGCCCTATTTTGAAAGCTATCTGCAATGATGACAGAGTGCGCCGAGTGCTGATAGCTTCGTGTGCGCTGTGTTCTCGGCACTTAGTTCGCCTTGAAGCCTGGAGCAGCACCAAGGTCAATTCGCTCGCTGCTGTGGGCCATATCTCAAAAGCGAGCGTCTGACGTGACGGACGGACGGACGGGACAGGTTTCCTCACCGGTAAGGCATACAAATGCTTACGCACTTAAAACCCACCTTTCAGGAAAATAGGCTGTCATTTCTCAAAGTTGCATAAGTCAGCTGCTTTTTTTTTTCTTTTTTGTGTATGTGTATATTGTTACCACAGTACACTGTAAAATAATTTACACCCTCATTAACCTTTAAAGGGGTAAATTATTTATCATTGCATGAAGCTATGTTGCGATTCTTAATAGCAGTACGGTGCGTGGTAGGAATGCGAGGATTCCGTAGAGTCGCCGATAGCACATATGGCATGGGACGCTCACCTTTATCATGAATGATTTCACTGTCTCGAAGGATACCGTGAATCCGTGATTCATGTCATAGGCGTACCCGCAGTTATAACGATCGCTGTACTCGAAGGTATTTCTGTAATTAAAACTTGTGTTTTCGCACACCTGGAAGAGAGAGAAAGGCAACTAAGGCAGAGCAAGTGTACTGAGAATTGTGGCTCGACGCCTGCTAGACTAGACTTACAGCATTGATTTATTATATTTTCTTGCACAATATTAACCTTTAAAGACCAGCGTGACCATATGGTCACGTTAGTACGCACAATGTATTTCAATTAATTAAGATTAACAGAACGACATCAAAATCACCATTGACATGCTGATTGACAGATTAGAGTTTCCTTTATGGATACCAAGTGTCAGCAGCTGTCAGTCATTTTGTGGGAGCCCCTCGCATAGGCGGGAATATGTGTAGCTCTGCGAGTATAAGTATTGCTCTGCGCAGTGTCGCTGTGCCTCACTCCAAGGGTTAATTGTTCTTTTTACTCGTTTAAGTAATAGTCGGATATCGTTACCCCCATATTGCTCTTTGAATATGTGACCTTCGACGAGCATTTGTGAAAGAATTACCTTTGATTTATCCATGAACGAGTACGTTATCTTGTGCGTTGCCATATGGTCACGTTGGGCCTTTAGGATAGCTAACTTTTTATTTTTTTTAAACTGCGTTCTCACCTCTTCCACGGCTGCGGGCGCGTTCCCGCATTGGTTATTTGTTATTTTATTGTATGAACCGGTAGATTTTGGAAGGAATAGCGAAGATACTCGAAGAGGAGGAGGACGACGTGTCAGTGATTTATATCGAGCCGCCAGAAGCTAGCACCTATTTGAATGAAGACTCGGCCGATGAAGAATCAGACGGGCTCATTGACAATCTAAGCGGGTGGCAGCTATGAGCCGGCGCTGAAACTGTTTTCTCTGACGGACGCCGCATTGATGGTTGCGAGTCCGACCCCAACGACCCCGGAGGCCAAAGTGACGCAACATCAGACGTTTTTTCTGCTGTAGTTGATGCGGCCATTCCTGCGAAATTATCCACTGCTTCTAACTGGACGACGGGTGACCTCCAGAAGAGCCTTGGCATATTTCCCGGCCCAAACTTTGTTGCTTACATGTACTTTTCACCTGTTGAGTTGTTCGAACTCTCTTTGACGAAGCCGTCGTGGAGCTGCTAGTCGAACAAACAAGAAAGTATGCGTTATATTGAATATGCCTGATCCGGAGGTTACCAAAGAAGAATTAAGATGGGTTTTCTTGGAGTACTTGTTTTGTCCAGCTATAACCACTTGCCCGATAAAGAATGCCATTGGGACAACGGCACGGATATGTGCAACACGATGGCCTACAATGCTATGCGAAGAAATCGCTTCGTACAGATAATGAGATTCCGGCACTGAGCGAAATGCAAGCCTATCTCTTAGTGACAAGTTGACAAAGTTGCGTCCATTGATGGCACTATTGAAAGCAAGGTTTCTAGAACACTTTTGACCTGTGCATCACCTGAGCTATGACGAAAGTATGATTGAGCATTATGGTCGTCATGGCTGTAAACAGTTCATACGGGGAAAGCTTATCCGCTTCGGGCATAAAGTATGGTGCCTAAAAGCCAAGAACGGATACCTTGTAAGCTTCAACGTGTATCAAGGCAAGCAGGGGATCCCAGAACATCTGAAAAATATGAAAAGGACTTCGGAAAAGCAGCGGCGCCACTTCTCCGAATGGTGGATGAACTCGCAGCAGAGACGCATGACTTTCCTTCCCTTTTATATTTTGATTATTTATTCACAAGCATGCAGCCACTCAGGCATCTCAAGGCACAGGGCTACGAAGGCACGGGCACAGTGAAGTAGAACCGTGTTCCCAAGGAATGCCCTATCGCTCGACCAGAATTCGTCAAGCGCCAACCTCGCGGGCACGAAGAGTGCGTGCTGAGCGACAACGGGATAATTGTTGTGCGCCGGATGGACAATTCTGTAGTAACGATCGTAAGCACCATTCACGGCGTAGAGCCAATGTCATCTGCAGACAGGTACTCTCGTGTTCAGAAGAAGCGAATCAAGGTGGCCCGTCCAAACACTGTTGCTCAGTACAAGACTTATGGGAAGTATGGACCAGATGGATGCGAATGCAGGCGCCTACAGGATTGCAATCCATGGCAAAAAGTGGTGGTGGCTGATTTTCACTTTGTGATGTATCTATCAGCACCACTTGGACGCTCATTCGTAGCACATGGTTTCAACGTCACGCAGGTGGAATTCCGCAGGCAAATTGCACAAAGCTACCTGATGGGATGAGACAATAAGCCTAGAGGACCTGGTCAACGCAGAATTCCAAAGACTGCTGATGTCCTGACTGGTACACGGTATGACCAAGTCTAATGGCAAGAGGTGAAGGTGTGCATGAGATAATTGCAACAACGCGGTGCACACAAAATGCACAAAGTATGGCGTCGGCAAGTGTATTCCATGATTTAAACCATATCACACTAAATAAGTGCTCGACTATTCGCTATGTATGTTTTTGCGACGTTTTATGGCTTGAAATAAATGTTTTTCACTTCGCGTATTTTGCTGTAGCGTAAGGGCACAATGTGACCATATGGTCACGGGCTATATTTCAAAAACTAATTAGGCAAGAGCAATAATTTCTTGCATGTGAATTATTACTATACAGGTAAGGTAATATATTAGATATTTTTCAAGAGAGCAAGAAAAAAAAAGAAACCGGTCCCTAATGGGTTAAAAGAAAGGAAGGAAGAAGAGAAAACTAATATTGCACAGACCCCACTCAGTCCGTCCGCGGGAACCTTATGCACAGGTTTTGCAGGTTTGTTGGCTGTCTAGCCTGGTTTCAGTTTCCGTAAAATATTACTAGATGGCGCAACAGGTCCGTGAAAAAAACCCGTCAATCATCGTAAAGTAGCGACACTCTCCTCCTCCACCTTCCCTCCTCCTCGTTTTTCTACTCTTTCACGCTCCCTCCTCAACCGTGGCGCCGCCTAGACTGATCGAGCGTAGAAACGGCGCCAACATGCGCTCCTCGCCACTCCGTTACAGTGTACTAGAATAGGGGCAGTGTGTTCAGGAAGCCCTCGCCGCTGAGGCGCTTCATGTAGATAGCACGAGATGGCGCTGTAGGAACATGGGCTGTACGGAACGTACGGCGCAGCGCCAGTACTGCATGCTGATATTTTGATAATCATTTTCTGTCGCAATCAAATAGACGTACAAATCATCGGCGGGTGTTAAGCTGCATCCCCGAAACTCACTTCATATAAGAGATGAATTGTATGTGCACTCCTAGCGCATCTTAACGCCCATTAGACACATTTATTCACCTAACAGCAAAGGTTCTGCAGACACCGAAGTAGTGGCGTAAAGCCGTTAAATTTGTTTTGAGCCACGCTGCCACGTAACTAGAAATTATTCGAACGGAAAAGTCGGCTGCAAATAACGCCGTAGTTAAGGACATCGAATTGATTTAAACTAACTCGGATTCCAGGTGCGCACATTTTCTTTTGCGGTTCGCATTCATAAAAAAGCGGCCGCGGCATCCGCGAGCCAACGTCAAGCGCTTAGTTCCTCAGCCGCTGTTGTAGGAGAGAAGGCAAAACAATATGTACGTACATAGCCCAAAGCCAAAGAGCTTCCCTGCTTGTCATTTACCTTCTTTCGCGATAAACATTTGTCCCTCGTTCTTTCATTCGGTTTCGCGAGCGCCCCGCAACTACATTTGCACAGTTTATTCGTGACATTTTTTTTTATTTACCTCATGAAGTGTTCCCGAACGTCAGGCTCATGTGCGAGTATGAGACACACCGACATCCTACATTCCTATGGAACGAATAAAACAGGTAGGAATGACGCCAAGTAAAAGGGATCTCTGCAAAGCTACACACATCATGCCAAAACACAGAAAAACAGTACAAGTACATTCCTACCCAAACAACGGAGACCTACAGCGGAATTATAATGCGCAAATAAATTACTTAATTCATTTTAAATATATTCACAAAGTTAGCTTTTTGAATGCACCAGAAGAAGTTGTGCATTCAGAAGAGAAACACAGAGAAGTGTCCGCATGCATATGTTGCACCAGCCTGCTAAGAACAGTGTAGCTAACTATAAAGTGCAATTTCTTTTTCCGTGGTGCTTCTCTTCACTGATTAACACCTTTAACGTGAAAGTGCAGCCTTGTTAGGATATAAAGACGCACAACTGCTGATGTGAAATTATCAGCATGTAATTTTAAGCTATATATATAGCCAAATTTAAAGCTTTAACTAGAATCATGACATCAACTATGCTGTCGCTGCAAAGCTCCTTTTTGTTGAAGAAGGTTGTAAATTTATTCCCTCAAGTTTCTTTAGTGCTTCGAAAAGCAACTTGGAGGGATACAGCAATCCACCCCTGTCACAAATGTCGTGAATTTTGAGGCTGCTACTGACACTAGAGTTCTGCAAAAGAAGAAAGCGGCAGTCCTCACATTTCTTGCGAATAAAAAATTTCTGCGCGACATACCCTGCCATATATAATGGATTAGGCGGTTATCACTCCTTTCCTCCACATAAACCCGGTGCTCTGCCGGAGTATTGTTTAGCCTTTGCTCTACCAGCGTCAGATTTCCAGCTTAAACTAACTTGTCAATTCTTACGCAACGTCCCCTTCCTTGTCAGAATTATCAGGTGAGTGAAGTAGCGATACCAAATATTTACTGACTTCTGTATTCCCTGTTTGAATCGCCTTCGCCAATATATAAAAAGGCAATTCACAACAATAAAAAATTGAGACGGCGTTGGGTGATCGTTGGATCCGCACGACTACCACACAACAAGTTCTCTAACTTTTATTGGCTTAGTCTAGATGTCAATAGGTATTTAAAACCCTCTCCTTCCAAGTATTCTAACAGAGCCAAAGTGCTGCACAATTTCACACGGAGCCTATCTGCCATCGACTGGCTCAAGCCGCAAAGTCCTTTTGCAATGGAAAGCATATTTAGCGCCAGCGAAGAAGGACATATGGGAGACGACACCACAATGCGCTAACTTCAACAGCTTGATTTTCAGGAAACACCCACCTATTTAACCCATGCACAGTTAAATAGGCGGGTGTTTACTGAAAATGAAGTTGAAGTTAGCGCATTGTGGTGTCGTTTCCCTTCTGTCCTAGTTGGCTGGCGCTAAATATGATTTCCAAGTCAGGCTACCAACATGCCCAACAAATGGCAATCCTTTTGCATGTGACTCCCAACGAGACAGAAACTCGAGGAATTCCTTCAGAGCCCTTCAGAGCCCTTCAGAGCAAGCACATGGCAAGCACGCTGCAACTGGCCGCAACTCACGGAGAACGCGTCCGTACAGCCCGTGCGACTGCAGCGCCGCCGCATACATCCGGGACCTGTCTACGCTCCCGGCTTCAAAGCGGTGCATGGCGCGCGGCGCCGTCTGAACACACTGCCCCTATCTAGTACACTGTAACTCCGTAGACGCTCCTCGAGCAAAAGTGGCGCTGATGCACGGCGCGAGGACCCACGTGATGCTATTAGGCCAATAGCGACGCGGTGTCGGCCTCGGCCAGAGCGCGCGAGGAGGAAGCGGCATTCTTCCAAGCTTGCCGCTACTTTACGAAATCTAAGGGGTTTTAGAGAAAAAATGAGATATTAGCACCGAAACCGAACTGCTGAATATGTGGCGACATCTCGCGGAGTAGGCTGGGGCGACTACGGCTAGGGCCCGGAGGCTGCGCCACCGCTTTGCGCAGCCTGTTTTCTTCGCTTCCTTTGTGCTGCGCGCGAAAATGCCTTGTTCTCCCAAGTCCAGGCAAGTTTGTTGCGCTGTACGTTGTGTGAAGACAGCTGAAAACACCGCAAAGGCGCCCGAACCGGCGCATTTCTGCAGATTCCCAGCGTGGGCCCACTTTCGTAAGCGCCGCGCCAAACGCAGATCCGCTTGCTTCGCAGGCAGAGGTAAGTGCAGACGTCCAGCCCTACAGGTTATGTCGTTTAGTAAGAATTCGCGATCGCCACGCAGATGCTATCTTGAAGCTTACTTTGCTTCACGCATTTTCAGGTGCGACAGCACTGGTGACTGGGATACCCGTGCGCCGACACTTTCATATAGCCCCCCACTGTCGTCGGTAATCGCAAGTATGATAAGTCGTGCAGACCGAGCTACAATCTCATAATTTTTCCGACTGTGTACGAGAAGCCTCCAAGCTAATTGCCTGGATTGTTTTAATCGTCAAGTTTCTCGTGGAGGAACCGCTACGATATTGATACGTTACATTGTGCATCTCCTTCTGCACATCGTCTGCCGAATAACAAGTAACGGAAAGTTTTTTTAGCGTTGTCGCGGATCTTGTGTAGTAGTGCCAACCTTAACGAATTGGGGCGTACATTCCAGAATGCTCCAGACAACAGCATTTAGGCTGCGTTGTACGTTGAGTTACACGCGTCCTTGACCCGTACAGAGAAGATTTCGACGGCCGGTGATTGTGCTCGTCGCTATTGTGGTTTGAGTGCTCCTTGTTTTTCTAATCACGAGCTTGCCCAATAAAAAATTAATGGCTCACTGTTTTGACAGTGTGTTTCTTCCCCATCACTACAACGGGAAATGAGTTTTAAGCTGGTCACTTTTGCAGTTGTACCGCAGAGCAAACGTACAGTCGTCCATGGCTCAAATTTTTCATGTGGTTCACACAAATGATGGCAGGACGCTAACTATGGTGCGGGCGTCGATATTAAAAGCTTTAAAGCCTAGCTGAGGGCAGTCGGTACACTTTTATTGGTATTTGTTCGCATAAGTTTCTGGGTTGTCCTCGCCAAATTATAGTTATGCATTGCGGTGAAGCCTAAAAGTGCTGGCGATTTGCTTGAGTAAAGACCGGCAAACTATCCGTGTTGCAGCCGCTGCTAGTACATTCGTAGTTACAAGTATGTCGAAGCCTAAACCCCGATCCGCACATTTACTGAAACGTCAACAAACCCGCAGCTGAAAAGCTCAAATTTAGGCCCAACAGTTCATCGCTCGTGGCCTTCAGCTTCTCTTAGAAGCAGATAAGAAACTTGTATCGCTTACTTCGTCACTCATACGCAGTTCTCTCTAAACTCTTCGTAACGAAAAGTGCGCCACAATATTATGTCACTAAGCAAACCATTAATGAAAACATCGTTAATTGTAGTGCGTGCGTCTAATATATGCTGCCGTTCGAAACGCAGCGCTTCTGCGCAAATTTAACCGCATACTCGGGGTTTGTCCGTAGTAACTTCTACTTTGTTGCTACTTCGGCTACTTAAAGTAGCGAATAAGGCAGGCAGATGATGCCACATCATGAGAGAATATATGAGTAGTAGCGTTCGCTTTGATGGCAATCGATTTCAGCGCGGCTGCATGCTCTCTTTTCTGACAAAAGAGGCGCTTGCAAGTGACTGTAAGCATTAAATACGTTATAAATAAACGGTGAGAGTTGAAGATTCACGAAATGCGCAAAGCCTGGTTCCTGGTTATAGCTCGGTTCCGCGAGCTTCGTCTGTGGACCACGCTTACCCCTAATGGTGATGGGGTTTTCTTTCTGTCGTTCATGAATATCATTGACATATGCCCTGCCTCATGTAAATAACTTCCCTTTCCAAAGTTAGCGGTCGTAAAAAGATTTTCCAGTTTACAAGGCCTTGAAAGCCGCAACGGAGGACGACGGACAATGCCGTGTTCGCTGTGTCGTCTGCTACGCGACACCCCATATTTTGCAATTTCGCCACAGTCGCCCGTTAACGGCACAACGGCCGCCCGTCGCCAATTGGAGGTGTCCAAATCCGCGTCCCAGCAATGGCTCACTCTGGGTAACGGAGACCATGTTTTTGCTTGCTGCGTGCTACGGAGGTGATTGCAAGAACTGGAAACTAGTCATGGACGTCGTGTTTCGTACATCACTTACTCTGTATGTAGCGTAGCACGTGTGTCATGACTGCGGCAAGCCGACGACGCCACAGGGATGGATTGACGACAACAGTGACGATAACGACATGACGTAGCGACAACGATTGTGCGAGTATGAGATTGATTATAAAAGAACGAAAGAAAGCCACTGAGAAACGCCATAGCGGCGAGAACGTTCTGCAAGGCGGCGGGGTCGTGCGCTCCTCCAGCATCATAGAACGTGACTGGCGGCACGCGCACGCAAGCACGTATGTAGACAGGCCCGCTCACGCACGCGCGCACACACACAACTATACCGTGGCGAAAACGTTCTATGAAATAAAAACAAAAGAATTGTAATAGCGAACGTGGCTTACCGCTTGTACGTGCGCTACCTGGGGGTAGTCCCCTAATTTGCACGGTTCCCCAACGCGGTAGTTTCCCGGAAAACTTGGCTTGTACCAACGGCCTGCCATCGTCACCGACACCGCGTACATGGTGTCGAGGCCCTCGTTCCGTTGCAGGTGCTTAATCGTGTTCACGGCGTCATTCTGGGGAGCAAAGAAATGAGCGCGAAAGCAAACATTACACTTTGCGGACGGTGTTAGATGTGGCGCCGTTTCCTGAGGCTACTTCGAGTTCCCCAGACCACATCGAATCGCAGCACAGCTAATTGAGGAATGCAGAAGCAGGGATGCCATTCCTGAGGTAAGACACGTGCAAACAAGTTGGCGGCCCCCAGGTCGTAGGCCGCCGGGGAACTATTCAATGCTTGACTTTCCCGACACTGTTGCGAGGAAAAGGGGGTCTCGAACGAAGACGGCTGTAATGCGCCGTGACATCATGACGGCTGTAATTGAGCCTGTCCGCCTTCGTCCGCCGTCACCCCCTGCCCTCTAGGCTGACGGAGCATTGCAAGTCAGGAAGGCGAGGCCGCAGTGAGCCGCCGGGTGTGACACCGCCGCACGGGCGCCTTCCATTGGCCGAAGATGGCGTCATCTGAGGGGGCTCTCCTATTGGCCGAACATGACGCGTCTTCCCGAGATCGAAGGGTTTAAAAGACGGAGACCGGGAGCAGCAGAAGAGCATTCTGGAGAATTCCCTGATTCACCCCTCTCGAACTTCTTGCCGCGGGCCGCAGCGTCCGAGTTGCTGCCGGCCCGTAATGACTGTACGAATGTTACTTGACTCTCACCTCTCTGTATATAATGTAAAATAAACCCTCCCAAGTTCGGTTTTCATCCGGAAATCCCTCCTCAACCCCTACAACGGAAACGTAGCTGACTGTTGGACAACGCGTCGAGGTTTGAAGGCAAATTCCTCACCCGCGTTCGCGCTGACGAAGCACTGCGTACGGTGGCGTGGCCGAAATCAAGTGTCAGTCAATGAACAGCCAGCAGCGCAACCTGCTTTTGAGTCCCGAATGTTCGCTTTGAAACCTAATTAGCAATAATTATGAAATGAGTGCTACCATGCGCATGCCGCTCGACGCGTTTCAAGGGCTCCACTTTGCAAATAGCAGTTTGTACGGCTGCGCGGCGGCAACTGCTGACGGCGTAATCTAGCAACTCAGTCTGCGTAGAAGGCCCGAAAGCAGCCGTATCACTGATGACCAAAGTGTCGGTGAGAACGCCAATGCAGTGACTATGGCGAATGGTTCATCGCTAAGAAAAGCCAGCAAACGATGCACGACCCTTGGCACTTTCGAAGGGTGGAGTACTCGTTTAGACCGCTTCGACGTATTTCATGTACACACTCCTCAATTTATCATACATTCACAAAGGTTTCGTTTCTTCTGTTTTCTTTAATAGAGCCAGTCATGACGTCATAGGAGCCGCAATCAGAAGGCTATATTCAGAATGGACTCACAACTTGTTTGCACCGTGGCTTACTTAGGCGTTACCGCGAGTATTATGTAAATACATCAAAGTTTCTTTATAGCGAAGTCAGTTGAAGCGAGAACTTCCTTCGTGATAAGTACATGTCACTTCGTTCGAAAGATGCGTCCCTTAGTGCAGCAAACAAAAGCACACTAAGCTTGCTGAAAAAGAGGGGGTTTATTCTAACCATGGTGATATATTAGAAAAATTATCCATGATATTCCCCCCCCCCCCAGTGGCTTTGAATATTTCACAGCGTAATTGGTCTTAATCCTATTGTCAATGTGGTATTGCAGAGGGCGACAGCATGCTTAGATCAAACGTCAAACATTAACGCGGGAAACAGCTGTAGCATTCGGAAAGAAAAGAAAACTAAAGGGGAGGAATGAATAGGTTTGCAGCACATAAAGTAAATGCAATGCAAGAGAGAATTAAGCTCCAATGTAGATTCACTGACGACTCCGCCTAATATGAAGACAGATGATGCCATAACTGCAATGCCAATTGCATTTAGAATAGAAAATAAAATTGAAGGGGTGGGGCAAATAGGTTTGCATAGAGAGCAGTTCAGTGTAATGCAGGACAAAGTTAAGTTCCAATAGAATTCCACTGACGAGCCCGCCAAGCATAAAGACAGACCAATGTAATAATAACAAGAACATTTCCCACGGTAAACTTGGTGTTTTTCCATCAATAAGACCTAAACATGGTCGCCTTTACTACAACATCATGGCAGCGGTCGCTGCCAATACGCCAAAATCGACTTCATCGTAAAACATGTGCGCGTGAAGGACATTTTCACAAGAAAAATTGCTTAACAGTGGTTGCAAAACGTTATATGTGCACGATCAAGGTTTAACATGGCCGGGTCGCATGCGGGCAACGTCTTCAATCGTGTAATTTCAGGCAACTAAAACTGTTAATTTAATAGCTCAAAGGAAGAAAGATTCGATGGAAATCGGGTTGTGATTCCGCAAGGTCGCACAATCCTGCTGTCATTATGCACACCCATTCGAATTAACGTGTCTTTATTGCTATGCACGTTTACGCTATTTTCTATGTGTTATATGCACACTATACATTATATATGTTATATATGTATACGATGCCTAGAAAGCTGCTACCAAGGTGGCTATTGTTCTAGTTTAGGGGTCATGTTTAGCAAAGTTTCATCGATCTACACTGATCGTTTGTTGTCACTTCAACACGCCGTGGTTGCTCAGTGGCTATGGTGTTGGGCTGCTGAGCACGAGGTCGCGGGATCGAATCCCGGCCACGGCGGCCACATTTCGATGGGGGCGAAATGCGAAAACACCCGTGTGCTTAGATTTAGGTGCACGTTAAAGAACCCCAGGTGGTCAAAATTTCCGGAGTCCTCCACTACGGCGTGCCTCATAATCTGAAAGTGGTTTTGGCACGTAAAACCCCAAATATTATTATTATATTGTCACTTCAAATGCCGGTAATGAGTAGCGCAAGGTTATGCCGCATTGAAAATTCCTTAGAGCTTTAAATAAAAATGTTCGTTTTTTTAATCAAGTATCGGTTTTTTAGAATCAGCGGAGAGCTTTTCCTTCTTGCTTTTTTTAAACGTCACATGAATCTTGACGTCGCATGTTACGCCAAGGAGAACCGGCAACAGTGCCAAGAGTTTCAACGCCATGACTTCATCTCGCGAGTAGTTGAATGACAGCTGCAACTCACCCGACCGTCTGCACCTATACAAGGAAACACGAAGGTGAAAAACTTTGGCAGCATGTTACACTCCTGCAACACATGAAGGCGGAAGCCTGCTGTACACCTGGTAATGCGTTAAATTATGCGATCAGAGGGGTCAGTCTTCTTGCAAGGCATAACGAGCTGCAGTGCGTAGTAAACGTATGGCGCTGTAGGTGGAACAACTGAACGACATATGCGGGCACCTAATGCACTACCTAAAGGTTCTTTCGTTCCATCTTTCGTTCTCTTTCTTTCCGTCTTTCCTTCTTTCGTTTCTTCTTTCGTTACTTCTTTGGTTTTATGTTTTTCTCCTTCATTCCTCCTTTCTTTCGTTTGTTCATTCATATTCAGCCATTGCATCTTTGCTTGCTTCCGTGGGTATGAGCCATTCCTGATGATGATACTTCTTGCATCACTGATTTTTCGCATCGCTGGACTAGATGCCACTGAACGAGCCACTTAAGGCTTTTGCCTTAATAAATATGTTTCGGTCCCTTTGCTGCAGTAAAAAGCTGGGTGGCATAATCAGCCTGCATTTTTCATGACACAGCCTTGATTGTAAAATTGAAAAAATAAAAATAAAGATATGGCAACAAAATTAATGGCATTGAGTTTACAGACCAGACTTTCTTTTTCGATCGCAGAAATACGTCCCACATGCGGCGTATTTCTGTCATTGCAAGAGAATATGCCCTGTTTTGTGTCTTGGTATATACAGGTAATCAGCAAATCGAATACATTCGTTTTCGTAACCGGAAAGGTCGATACAGCACTTTGGCGTTACAAAACCATGCAACATCTCTTACGTAGAAACTCTAGGGTGCGTACGTTTTCTTGTTTATCACATTACTGAATGAAAGAACACCTGCTTTCTGAATATTTATACTCACCATCGAATACAAGTAGGACAAGGTTTTCAATTCGGGAAGAGGGTGTCGCTTTTCTTCAATGACGCTAGGCGGCAGGATGGTGCAGCCCGTGATGTTGTTGTCGGTGAAAGATATGTGGCTCAAGATCACGATGCCGTCCGGTAGGTACACAGTCCTGGAATAAAAGATCTCACGTGGAGATGGACTGATATGCGCGGTGGGATGAGGTGGGTATATTGCGTGCTTTTACGCGGCTATAGCGTAAGAGAATGTGTGTGGAGGTACTGCATCACGTCAAGCCTCGGCCAGATCAGATGTGAACTACACGAAATGGAGCGCAAGTTTCTAGCCGTATTTGCTAAACGCGTACCCCTTGACGCCCGCCCGTATAACTGCCTCTTAAATATTTTGCATCTACTGTATATCATCAGGGCCTCTACTAATTATTACTGATTGTTAATGCCTAAAGGGACACAGAAAGCAATTATATTAATTCAAGCTTAGAATAATACTCATACACGTCTTAGGCTTCAATATTTTCGGGAACCTAGCTGAAGTAAGCGGGAGATTGCGGTAAATTCAGGACACGATTCGAGGCAGTCTACGTGCATATTTTGGCACTAGCCGGATGACGTAGCGGCTCATAATTATGTTACTACTACAGAACCAGTTACAATAATAATAATAAAGAAGATCATTGCATCGCATTTTAATATGGAAGAAAAGGTTACTTGTAATGAACCCGCCGCTGTTGCCCAGCGGCTATGGCGTTGAGCGGTTAAGCACGAGGTCGCGGGATCGAACGCCGGCCATGGCGGCCGCATTTCGATGGGGGCAATGTGAAAAACACCCCTGTACTTGGATTTAGGCGCATGTTCCAGAACTCCAGCTGGTCCAAATTTCCGGAGTCCCCAACTACGGCGTGCCTCACAATCAGATCGTGAATTTGGCACTGCTAAGAATGGCGAACTGCAAGGCAAAATTGCCACCCAATTACGAAAAGGGCACAAGACGCGAATCCCCCACTCTCCATCGCTGCAGCTAGGAAGCGTTCGGAGAAGCGGGCTTTGTGCTCAAAATCGCTTCCATCCACCAGCCCCATCACCATTATGACGGAACGAGTTCGGTGGACGAAAAATGGTGCCGGAGCTCTCCAGCGCGGACCTGATCTGATACGCATGAACAAGCTGCCGCGGGAAAGCCGTTTTTTGGTGCTTCCCAGGCCTCGACCAGACAAGACAAGCTACCCACAATTGGCGCCGATACTTCCCGGAACGGCACCCCTCCAACGCCGGCGTCGGGCATCGGAATGTGTGTCCCTTTGTGTACATAAACTGTCCTTCGGAGCGGCGGCAAGTTGGCGATGAGTCAACGAACAGTCGCCGCCTCGTATGGCCGGCAGACCGAGTGTATAAAAACTGTTGTGCGAATGCTGGACACACTTCTCTCGTGCAGTCATGTTGGACTGATACTCTTTTTCTCAAGCAGTCATGTTAGACGGATTTAATTTCTGTAAATAAACCCATATTCCTCGTTCTCGATGACAAGCAGTTCTTCACTCCATCAACGTCCTCAGCGTAAATAAGTTGGACGACGGCATGGGCCAGCTACCTTCGAATTCATGCCGTACTCCAATCTTGGCAAAGGACCACGGGTGATGGGATTGAGCCCCCAATCCTGGCAGCACGTAAAACCCCATAATTTAATTTTTGTTACTAGTACTGAACCAGTGGTAATAAAAAATAAAGATCATTGCATTACATTATTTTTTTTTCATTTTCATTTATTGAACCCTCAAGGCCAAAGGCATTAAAGAGGGGAGTGGTTACAAAACAGAAATACATAAATTAATACAATGCATATTACAGAACAAGTATTATGATCTTCCTGTTATACAATGTTAGCTAGTGCAGAACGAAAACGCTGGTTATCAGTTATGTCCACTATATCTGCGGGAAGGCGGTTCCATTCGCGTGATGTGCGAGGCAAGAAAGACTGAAATGCAGTTTTAGTGTTACATGTTTCAATGCCAACTTTGTGACGATGGTCAATGCGATTTGACACGTATCTGGGGAATGAAATGAGGGAATCGCGTAGCATGGGGTGATGGTATAGTTTATGAAAAAGGCTCTAACGAATTGTCTAACGGCGGGAGGTTAGAGGAGGTAGAGAAAGATTAGCTTTCATGCTTGTTACACTTGCGGTACGGTTAAAGTTGGACAGGATAAAACGAGCAGCGTTATTTCGAACCAGCTCAAGTAAGGTTATCAGTTTTTCATGGTGCGGATCCCATATCGCGGCGGCATATTCCAAATTAGAACGTATAGTGTTTTATAAAGCAGTAATTTCAAAGAAGATGCGAGTTTTGGAAAAGTTAATTCGGCGCATTATAAGGTAGAAGATGTTTCTTGTCCAGTTCCGAATCGATTAAAAGAAAAAACGTAATGGAAGTTGCCCTTGACAATGATGCGGCGGATAGCGAATTTTTCTTTTTCTGTCTTTCTTACACCACGCCCCGCCCACGCTCTCATGTTTTAGCGGTTTCTGATTCGTGTAGTCCTACGCTTGCTTGGCTGTGTCGCGAAACTTGCGCTAAAGAGTCAAGAACATGCGCGTGAAAGACACGACACCCTCCAGTGCTGTCGCGTCGCGCTGTGAGATTCTTAAATGAGCGCCGACATCACGAAAGAAAAGACACAACCGCGAACTTTCTTTGTCGCCCGAATTAAAATTGCGGCTTTGCCCAAAAGGCGACGCATCGAGTGCTATAACAAATATTACACTGCAGCTCTACGCCGTATGGTTAGCGTTATCTTTGTAATACGCTGTAAACATCCGCTTACTACCAAATAAAAAGGATGACCTCATGCTAGCACAGGCAGACATGAACGCATTTTACTGGATGGCCGCGCACACTCGCTGTCGGGACGCTGGCGCGAGTAAGTGCGGCAGCAGGGGCGAGCGAATCGCCCTTGATTCGTGTTGCCTCTCGCTTCAATGCAAACGAGTGGCGCTTGAGAACACCGCAAACGCAGTGCACACAATGCCACCAACCTTGCGTGCACTTCGTGTTTTTCGCTTCCGCTGGCCTTCGTAGACACCGCAGGTTACCTAGAAGATAGGGCGCGTTCAGCGACCACAGTGCCCACCCCTTCCTAGCGCGCGAACCCTCTCCTCCTGGCTCCCTTGCACGAGCGAGGAGACGACGCCGTGCCATGCCGCCGTCCTCCTGAGCTCACCCTCGCATCTTTTCCCTCGCAGCCACCGCATACGGCGTGCGGCCGTAATCTTTATCGCACGGGTCTTCATCCGAGACATCACAGCGACGGCGGAAACTCGCCTGGAGTCTCCATATAATTGCTATCGCAATAATACAGTTGTTGTGAGCGGCTTATTGCCGGTGTAGGGGTTGAGGGACGGACTTCGGGATGAAAAACAAACTTGGGAGGATTTATTTTACATTATATAGAGGGAGGTGAGAGACAAGTAACAGTTGTACAGTCATTACGGGCCGGCAGCAACTCGGACTCTGCGGCCCGCGGCAAGAAGTTCGAGAGAGGTCAGTCAAGAGAATCAGGGAATGCTCTGGTCTCTCTGCAATGCTTCTTTTAAACCCTTCGAGGACTGGAAGTCACGTCATGTTCGACCAATGGGAGAGTCCGCTCAGATGACGCCATTTTCAGCCAATGGTTGGCGCCCGTATCGCGTTGTCACACCCGGCGGCTCTCTGCGGTCTTGCCTCGCAGACTTGTAATGCGCTTCTTCAAAGGAGGAGAAGTGGGGGCGCTCATGCTCCATTGTCCGAGTGCTCACCTGCTCCTGGTGCTACGGCCGCGCAGCGGTAGCAAATGTCTTCTTCAAAGCGATGAAGAGGTACGCTTGGGCCTTCCCGGCACGTCCGGCTGTCACGGCGCATTACCGCCGTCTTGGTTTGGCACCCACTTTACTTCCAACAATGCTGTGCTATCCCCTCGCTTTCTGGAAAAGTCAAGCATTGAATAGTTCCTCGGCGGTACACCACCTGGGGGCCGCAAACTTGTTTGCACGTGTCTTGTGGCCTTCAACTTGTTTTCTCGGGCGCTCCTCTGGAATGTGCTTTCCTGCTTCTGCATTCCTCAATTAGCTGTGCTGCGATTCGATGTGGTCTGGGAAACTCGAAGTAGCCTCAGGAAACGGCGCCATATCTAACACCGGTCACTATTTTTGCAACTGACTATTGCACACGTTTTCCTCCTACCGTGGCACGTTTTGTAGCACAAACGGAACACAATTCGTTGGCGACCACTCAGTTGCGTATTTCCGACGGCTGATTGCACAGTAGCAGCCTGTCGAACTTAGTCGCGTGTCGAGCTTAGCCTGTCGAACTTAAGCGTGTCGAACTTTGTCGAACTCGGCATGCAGTTAAGTTAGAATGCACTTGGCGGTGGCACGGCAGAGGGCGGCAGCGACACAGACTCCTGTCTAGCGCTGTTTTACGGCTACTTGCAGTCGCTCCTTATTGGATACTTAGTTGATGACCGTTACTACTTCTCCACATGACGAGACATCATTCAATACCGTTGTCATGCTCATACAACACCTACTGGTCATCCAACTGACTGTTTTCTTTCTTGAAGTGGTTGTAGGATACCCAGATTTCAGATGCGCCCAATCCGCTTGAAATCAGCTGAAGACCTTGTCTTTAAAGGCGCGTTTATAGTCCGACGTTATCGGCGCGCGGGAGAGCGTCGCTCGACGCCGGGCACGTCGAAGCGCGTTGAAAGCGTTCGGTTGCGTTGGCTGCGCCAGTGCGTCGAACCACCAGTCGAAGTATAGACGCTGTTGTTCTCTCGTTCTCTCCAACGTGACGTAACGTACGCGCGCGCTCGCGCCACGTCGGACTATATTTAGCCCTTAAGAGGAAGCTTTAGCTCGGGTGCTCCTATCTAAATACATGTAAAAGGAGAATTCGTTTTTCTCGGCGGCCATTGCACCAAATTTGACGAGGTTTGTTGCATTTAAAAGAAAAACTTAAAATCTAGTGACTGTTGGTTTCGAATTTTCGATTTAGGTCGTCAATTTTTTATTAAAAATTGGCAAAAATCGGAAATTTTCAAAAAACGAAACTATGGCGTTTACAACTCTGTAACTCAACTACTAAAAATGATAATGAAATTCTGTGAATTGCATCTAGTAGTACATTCAAAGCGGACAAAATTGATATGTTACACATGAATATAAAAAAAAATTTAATTATAGGGAAATACATCTTTTGCAAAACCGTTGTAACCAACGTAACAAATTCATGTAAGATGTAAAATGACATATTGAATTTGTCCGCTTTGAATGATCTAATGGATGCCGTTTACAGAACCGCAATATCAGTTTTTGATGCAGAGTTATGAATTTGTAAACTTTGTGCTTCTATTTTTTTCAAACGGTCAAATATTTGAAAATAGTTTTAAGAAAATTCAAGCCCTAAATCGAAATTCCGCTTCCAACAGTCACTAGAATTTAGCTTTCTCTTTCAAATGCAACAAATTTCATCAAAATCGGTCCAGGGGTTATCTCATAAAAACGTTTTTGCGTTTTACATGTATTGAATAGGCCGCGTCGGAGTTGGGCCCGAGCTAAAGCTTCCTCTTAAGAAACCGCCTCATCGGCTGTCGGCCGCCATTTTCATCAGCGACGACAGTAAAGGGTGGTGATGACATATGCAGCGTCATACCTCCTCGCTCGTGGCATGCGACTTGAGTAGCGCTAGAGGAACGCGGACCTTTAGGACGCGATCGTATCTTAAGTAAGCATTTTCCTAGCACAAAAGGTTTTCTGGAGGTTTCTGGAATGTTTTGCCAGTTTAGGTGCCTTTAGTGCCCCTTTAATATTGATTAGCGGACATGTTTACAAATACTGCCACACTTAGAGGTGTGTTAGAACTTTCCCCGTAAATTTTTTTACACTAATAGACAGGCTCTACCAACAGCTGTTACCAATTCCGTTTTGTGCAATGACTGAGCGGTATTGACATATGAAGCTTAGAACGGGTTGGTAATAAAATCCCGTTTCAAAAAATTTAGACCCGATCGTTAGGTGGTATTTTTTTGTCATTCGGCTTGTATTCGCATCTCCTATGGCCAACTTTTCCTGAGTATAAGAAAACTTTGAAATCCGTTGTGATCCATATATTATCATGAATACATGAAATTTGCGTTGGCGAAAGACATTCAAATTTTCTTTAAAGAATTTAACCCGTACGTCTGTCTGTCTGTCTGGTCCGTCCGTCTGTCGGTCTGGTCCGTCCGTCCGTCCGTCCGTCCGTCCGTCCGTCCGTCCGTCCGGTCCGTCCGTCTGGTCCGTCCGTCCGGTCCGTCCGTCCGGTCCGTCCGTCTGGTCCGTCCGTCTGGTCCGTCCGTCTGGTCCGTCCGTCTGGTCCGTCCGTCTGGTCCGTCCGTCTGTCCGTCCGTCTGTCCGTCCGTCTGTCCGTCCGTCCGTCCGTCCGTCCGTCCGTCCGTCCGTCCGTCCGTCCGTCCGTCCGTCCGTCCGTCCGTCCGTCCGTCCGTCCGTCCGTCCGTCCGTCCGTCCGTCCGTCCGTCCGTCCGTCCGTCCGTCCGTCCGTCCGTCCGTCCGTCCGTCCGTCCGTCCGTCCGTCCGTCCGTCCGTCCGTCCGTCCGTCCGTCCGTCCGTCCGTCCGTCCGTCCGTCCGTCCGTCCGTCCGTCCGTCCGTCTGTCTGTCTGTCTGTCTGTCTGTCTGTCTGTCTGTCTGTCTGTCTGTCTGTCTGTCTGTCTGTCTGTCTGTCTGTCTGTCTGTCTGTCTGTCTGTCTGTCTGTCTGTCTGTCTGTCTGTCTGTCTGTCTGTCTGTCTGTCTGTCTGTCTGTCTGTCTGTCTGTCTGTCTGTCTGTCTGTCTGTCTGTCTGTCTGTCTGTCTGTCTGTCTGTCTGTCTGTCTGTCTGTCTGTCTGTCTGTCTGTCTGTCTGTCTGTCTGTCTGTCCGTCCGTCCGTCCGTCCGTCCGTCCGTCCGTCCGTCCGTCCGTCCGTCCGTCCGTCCGTCCGTCCGTCCGTCCGTCCGTCCGTCCGTCCGTCCGTCCGTCCGTCCGTCCGTCCGTCCGTCCGTCCGTCCGTCCGTCCGTCCGTCCGTCCGTCTGTCTGTCTGTCTGTCTGTCTGTCTGTCTGTCTGTCTGTCTGTCTGTCTGTCTGTCTGTCTGTCTGTCTGTCTGTCTGTCTGTCTGTCTGTCTGTCTGTCTGTCTGTCTGTCTGTCTGTCTGTCTGTCTGTCCGTCCGTCCGTCCGTCCGTCCGTCCGTCCGTCCGTCCGTCCGTCCGTCCGTCCGTCCGTCCGTCCGTCCGTCTGTCTGTCTGTCTGTCTGTCTGTCTGTCTGTCTGTCTGTCTGTCTGTCTGTCTGTCTGTCTGTCTGTCTGTCTGTCTGTCTGTCTGTCTGTCTGTCCGTCCGTCCGTCCGTCCGTCCGTCTGTCTGTCTGTCTGTCTGTCTGTCTGTCTGTCTGTCTGTCTAAACGTTTACAGCAAGCTCGTCGAATTGAGTGGATAAATTGTGGAAGCTTACTTGAAATATTCGGCCACTTTAACACAGCCAGCGGGGGCCTTGCAGGACACTCCGACAACCATCGAGGCGTTCTTGCCCGCTGCTGTAGCAATGTCCTTCAGCTCCTGCGAGTAGTTGCGTCACCAATGGAAATCGTCAAACGTTACACTGCATAGAATAGTGCCGCACGGCTATTAGCCTGTTAATAATCCGTCTTACCGTTAGCATCTCAAGAACCGTGCTGTAGCTCTTCGTCACATACCCTTTGAAACACTGCGCTTTCAATGCAAATAACTTCTTTCAAGTGCTTCCCTGCTAGACTGAAAGTGCAAAGAGCGCAAAGACACAAAGTGAGCACGCAGAGCTCCAGAGCTGGTCCTTTGTGAACCTTCCATACTTTTTTCATCTTCTAAAGCTATATCTAATTCCAAACGTGGTGTGCACATTTACGGATGGTCATAAGCTTTCAGAGAGCTCCATTCCCTCGAGGTCTTTAAGATCTCGACGTCATCGAGACCCGCTACGGTCGCTTAGTAGCTTCGGCGTTGCGCTGCTAAGCGATCCAATCACGGTCGCGGCGGCAGCATTTCGATGGGCGTGAAGCGCAAGAAAAATCCCGCGTACAGTGCATCGGGTGCACGCTAAAGAACCCGAGTAGTAATTATTCCGGAGTGTGTTAATTATTTAACATATACGGCATGCCTCGTGATCAGATCGTGGTGTTCGCACGTAAAACCCCAGCATTTGCTCTCGCAACGCTTACGTAAAGAAGAGCGCCGGCCTCGGAGAGTGCGCGGGGGAGAAGCTGCGTCTTTCGTCAACGCGTGGATCGCGCGAGATCACGCGACCTCCGACGTTATATAGCGCGTGGGAAGACGGCACACGGGAACGACGCCTCCGAGGTAGAAAAAGGCCGGTGCACCTCTACCTGTGACCTCATGCCACCTTGCCCCACTGCCGAGGAATCTAATGGATACGCTCTCGGGGAAGACGCGGTGATATTGACATCACCGCTTTCATCATGCCGGGCTCGGCAATAGACATTTCTGTCCAGGTAGCATGACGCCATAAAGCATAGCTCACGGACGTGAAGCGACCAGCCAGTTTGGCTCGCCGGAACTCTGCTCCCGCCGCAGATTACTTCCTAGATACGCCGCGAGGGCCGCCACGTGCGCACTTAGCCCAGCGGACAGCCATGCGCAGCCGCGGCCGGAGTAGAACGGAAAAGCCCAATCACCTGCCCCCCCCTCCTGCCTTCTCCCTAAGATGCGCTAAAGGCGCCAGGGGAGCTGCGGGTAGGGCACTCAAGTTCGTGAGGGTGCTCAAGCCTCCATAATTTGGATAGTCGATTGACTATCAGCCTTAAATGAAATGTATGTTTTCGTACACTTACAGGACCGTCACAGTGGGCTACATTGATGGGAAGGCGCAAATTATGTTTAACAGAGAGCAAACGTTCTTTCAATCGTACACTGGGGGCATCTGATGGTCTGATAAATGTACATTTTGCCGCTGGACAATGAAATACAATAAAGAACGCACGGCACTCATCGCACACAGGTATGTGCAGTGTTTTATACCGCCACCACCTTTCAATTACTCCTGGGAAATCTTCGGACTTTATAAGAATGGCGGCAGAATTGCTGGCCAACCTCTGCCGTAATGGAAATGACATTTGCACACAGTATCGTTCTAGAACATTCTTAGCCTATGTGGTCAATTATATGCATATAGGATGACATCTAATTTGCGATCCCACCATCGTGGTCGCTTAGTGCCTTTGACATTGCGCTGACAAGAACATCATCATCATCATCATCATCATCATCATCAGCCTGGTTACGCCCACTGCAGGGCAAAGGCCTCTCCCATATTTCTCCAACAACCCCGGTCATGTACTAATTGTGGCCATGCCGTCCCTGCAAACTTCTTAATCTCGTCCGCCCACCTAACTTTCTGCCGTCCCCTGCTACGCTTCCCTTCCCTTGGAATCCAGTCCGTAACCCTTAATGACCATCGGTTATCTTCCCTCCTCATTACATGTCCTGCCCATGCCCATTTCTTTTTCTTGATTTCAACTAAGATGTCATTAACTCGCGTTTGTTCCCTCACCCAATCTGCTCTTTTCTTATCCCTTAACGTTACACCTATCATTCTTCTTTCCATAGCTCGTTGCGTCGTCCTCAATTTGAGTAGGACCCTTTTCGTAAGCCTCCAGGTTTCTGCCCCGTAGGTGAGTACTGGTAAGACACAGCTATTATACACTTTTCTCTTGAGGGATAATGGCAACCTGCTGTTCATGATCTGAGAATGCCTGCCAAACGCACCCCAGCCCATTCTTATTCTTCTGATTATTTCTGTCTCATGATCCGGATCCGCAGTCACTACCTGCCCTAAGTAGATGTATTCCCTTACGACTTCCAGTGCCTCGCTGCCTATTGTAAACTGCTGTTCTCTTCCGAGACTGTTAAACATTACTTTAGTTTTCTGCAGATTAATTTTTAGACCCACTCTTCTGCTTTGCCTCTCCAGGTCAGTGAGCATGCATTGCAGTTGGTCCCCTGAGTTACTAAGCAAGGCAATATCATCAGCGAATCGCAAGTTACTAAGGTATTCTCCATTAACTTTTATCCCCATTTCATCCCAATCCAGGTCTCTGAATACCTCCTGTAAACACGCTGTGAATAGCATTGGAGAGATCGTATCTCCCTGCCTGACGCCTTTCTTTATTGGGATTTTGTTGCTTTCTTTATGGAGTACTATGGTGGCTGTGGAGCCGCTATAGATATTTTTCAGTATTCTTACATATGGCTCGTCTACACCCTGATTACGTAATGCCTCCATGACTGCTGAGGTTTCGACGGAATCAAATGCTTTCTCGTAATCAACAAGAACAAGGTCCCGGGAACAGATTGCGGTTGCGGAAGCCGCATTTCAAAAGGAGTGAAATAGAAGAAAAAACGGCCTTGTATTATGTATTGCATGCGCGTTAAAGAACACGAGCTGCTCAAAATTGATCTAGTGCCCCTCCCAGTGCCGCTTGCATTATAATAAGTTCGTCGTTTTTACACGTAAAACTGCTGAATATGAAAATTTGCGATCCAGCTTTGTTTGGTTGGACGCACCACTTCAGCTTTCAAATTGCCGATGAACCGTTTACGTAGAAGTAACAACACAGGAATGATACCGTGCTTCTTTGATTCCGAAAATTTAAGTACCCTAACTTATTTTGGGGGCATGAACACGAGTTACCAAGTGCCGATCCCATACTTTCCCATACCAAGTGCCGATCCCATCGATTTCCAGGAAGCCGAACTAAAAGCTCAACTTGATATTCTCAGATCTAGGTTTGCAGAACAATGGGGACGTGTCTTCGTTCATTTGTGCATCGTATTGTTACGCGAACGACAGATTAGGAACTGGAGACTATTTACGAAGTATATTTACAAAGGGTAACTGCAGCGCAGGCCAGCTCAGCCGACAGCTCGAGAGCCAGAGAGCGTTTGTCTTCTTCGTCGGGGCGCCCGCGTGCATGGTCCACAAGAAATAATCAATATGCATTAATCAGTATCACAATCAGTTCTTTAAGAACGTACCGAATTCTGACTGCGGGAACATACTTTGGTATCCAATTGATCCTTCCTTGAGGTAAGCGCAAAATTAGGGTCACTTATTTCCTGTACTTTTCTTGACTCGACAGGTTGCATGATTGAATCAACGTTAACGATATCTGCTGCCTTAGCTAACCTTGAGTACGGTGAGCGCCGTTTTCAAGATATCTGGGTTGCTTTTCACAATAAGATGGTGGATGTTGAGGACCCCCCAGTGGTAGATCTTGTGCTGCCAGTGATCCTTGTAGTGCTTCTTCCCGGCATCTGATTTGACCTCGGCGGAGAAGTCGTTGATTGCGCTGCGAAGCAGATAAAGGTGACGAAATTTCGTCAAGGTAACCATTAAACAGTGACTGTCACAAACATCCGGCGACGTTTCGCATGTAATAAACACTTTCGCTAACACTTTCTTGGGAAAGCTTGTCGGGATGTGCGAATATTCGAAATCGAATAGTCACTATTCGTAAATGCGAATGTCTCTCGAATACTTTTCGAATAATACAAAACTTCAACTGCGCCCACTTACATATAACATTGGAACAAAAGTATGGTAATTTTTCACCACCGCAGGCATAGTATAGAAGTAAAACGTGAGAAATTGTGTAGTGGGGCAGGCTACGTCGCTTAAGTAACCACACTTTAAAGGCCATGCAGCTGTAATTTCCCCTCTGAAGAACAATGTGCTCAAAACACTTAGTGTTTGCTCTTAATGCTGCGTTTGTGTTTTAATGTGAGAGCATTCTTTCACGAATACTCCAGCAAAATCTGTCTAGCGAAAAGGTTATTGATTGTATCTGCCGAAAAATGTTTTATTTGCGACGACATTTATTCGTTACAACAGTAAATGTCGACGTTCGTTGCTTTGTAAGTGATAACGAACATTTGAAGCCAAAAATAAGAAGTTGATCGGAGATAATTTTGTTAGCAACATCGTGTCTAGTGCAAAAAGCGCGACACTTTACGCGAAGGGATACATAGGGCTAATAGAAAATGGATGGGGCGACTTATAATAGGGAGGTGCTCAACTGAAATTTGAGGGTGGGCCAACTTGAAACTTTGGGGTTGTGCAATTGAAATTTGTGGATCGGCCATCTCGAAATTTGGGGTCAGACAACTGAAGATTCAGGGGCAGGCCAACTTAATGGTTTTGGTCGGGCCAACTTGAAAATTGTAGGCAGGCTAACATGAAATTAAGGGATCAGCAAACCTGAAGATTGGGGGCGGGCCAACTTGAAACTTGGGGTTGGACCAACTTAAAGCTTGGGGTTAGTAATGCTTGGAGGTTGGCCGCCCTTAAATTGGCGGTTGGGTCAACTTGAAATTTGGGGGCGGGCCAAGTGAAATTTGGGCAACGAAATCAAAAGCTAAGCAACAACCGACTCATAATGCTTAATTTCCGATTTGCAGACCATTGTCATAATTACCTGCCGCAGTGGCTTAGCGGGTAAGGTGTGCCACTGAGCACGAGGTCGCGGGATCAAATCCCGGCCTCGGCGGCTGCGCTTCCTTGGTGGCGCAATTCAAAAACGCCCATGTCCCGTTCATTGGATGCCCTTAAATCGGGCTTTTGGTGCGTAAAACAGCACAAATCAATACAATTCTCAGAGTGTCTGTGTTATTTAAATTAACAACGCCTCACAACATATTACGTAATGACAGAAACTTGCTAGCTTTCCTACTAGGATGCGAACAATCTTTTATAGTTACTGTGACAACGGCATTTCACTCTTCGAAAATCATTAGTAGATTATACATATTCGATTCGATTCGTTTCTGGCACTATTCGTATCGTATTCGATTCAGTGTAAAAACTCACCATTCGCACACCCTTAAGGGACTGACAACTGACCAGAATGTGTTGTGAGACGTTGATGGAAATGAAATGACCATGATTTATAGCGATAAGAATTCAGCATGCTGTACGCGATTGAATCATTTTTAATTGGCAAAGAAAGTCTCAAAAACCAGTAAGTGGTGAGACCTCGTAGTGAAGTCTTGGCACTTCGGATGTAGTCAATGAGATTAGTGTGCGTAAATCGGCTGTTATTAGGTACAACCTAATTCTTGACTAGAATTGCTTTTGCTATATAATTCGTCACTTGCGCTTTATTCTATGCTTCAGAAATCGAAAGCATGCGCATGGCTACAGCAGCACGATGAAGTGAGTATCCCGCGTGAAAATGTCGTTTCGTTTTTTGATCCGATTGGCTTTATTTTGACAGGCTACATACTGAAGCTATTGGACAGGAAATCACGAAAACACGGGGCTGTTATACCTTGGACGCTTTAAAACTTCGGAAAACATGAGCCCCAGGAACATCAACTTCTTAAACAAAATAATACTTTCCCACAGTCACGGCCGCACTTGTCGTCTGCCTCCTAATAATGCCAGCCTATAATCGCTATCGCGCTCACCTATCACGGTTTTAAGGATGTCTCCTGTGAACGAGTACATCCTGAGTGCATATTGAAAAATTCTGATAAAAAAGGTTCCAAACCGCGACATCATGATTACACACTGTGATTGGTAAGCTTTCCATTGCAATGAAAATATACGTACTATGAAAATTGGTTGTCAGTCACTTTAAAAGCTAGTAACCGCCCAATAGACTGTCGAGATCATGATTGCATGATCTGTACTTGGACGAATCATGTATGTAACCTTGTCGCTGTTTACACCGACCGACCGACCGACCGACCGACCGACCGACCGACCGACCGACCGACCGACCGACCGACCGACCGACCGACCGACCGACCGACCGACCGACCGACCGACCGACCGACCGACCGACCGACCGACCGACCGACCGACCGACCGACCGACCGACCGACCGACCGACCAACCGACCGACCGACCGACCGACCGACCGACCGACCGACCGACCGATCGACCGACCGACCGACCGACAGACAGACAGACAGACAGACAGACAGACAGACAGACAGACAGACAGACAGACAGACAGACAGACAGACAGACAGACAGACAGACAGACAATGCTCTTTCTCTTGTCTAATGACTTACAACTGAAAAGTTTACAGAAACCAGAAGAAAGTTTAAACCCGTTGTCCTGCAGTACATAAGGTGTGAATTGAGCTAGTCGGCAATTCATAAACGTTCTGCAGAATCGGCAAGTGAACGAGCTTAGGCTCTAGGTAAACCGTCAACGTAAAACAATTTTTAAGATTTTTGCCGTGACATGTCCATCACAAGAAGACAAAATGCAATTGCTCAGCTATTGTTGCTCTCTGGTGTCCCAATAAAACCCTTGTGTGGGCCATCGGGAGAGGAACCTAGCAACACTGCTTACGGTGCGTGCACGGACATCCCGAATTCGGTGTTGTGGGCGATATTGGTTTCCTTGGCTGCGTCGAAGATCGGCTTCAGGTAAGCATTGGTGAACGTGCCCATGAAGGTGTCCTCCGGTCGCAGTAGCAACGAGTCGTAGAAGATGATGTCGCACTGGCCGTCCAAAGGAAACGACAGGCCGACGTCCAAGTAGCTCACCGTGCACACGGTTATGTAGCGACGCAGTCCCGGACCTGTCGTGCGAAATCCGTGCAAATTTACGGTCAGGCTCACATGGCAGCCTTCCCTCGATACACAGTCAGTTGTACGAGGTGTAGACTTGATTCGTTTCGCAATGATTACCCATGATGCGCGCAAAGTTGGGTTGCCTGGCTATGCTTTGAGAATGACCAATGTGTTGAAATAGGGAATCACAACGCGCAATGAAGATTGTCACATGATCTATTGCAGCTACAAGCACAAGGTTTAGTCAAGTCCCTGTACTAACCCTCATTCCCATGGTAGCTGAACGATCGCAGCAGAAGGTTTTCATTAGGGTTCTATAGAAAAAAGCCGCTGTTTCGCCAGAAACGCGAATCATCGATTGCGATAGCAAATTGCATACAACTATACTAATTAGGGATAACACTTTTATCGGCCTGAAACATTCCTAGGCTCACTAAATCAACCTGAATGGTGTCAGCGCGGACAGCAAACATGAACGCATCATGCTCAATGAGCGCGGACACTCGCTGTCGCAAAGCTGGCGTGAGCTAGCGCGGCAGCAGCAGCGAGCGAAGTGACATCCCTGCCGTGTATTGGTCCAGTGCAAACTCAGCGCCGGGAACACACAGCACAAGCCAAGCTACGAGCCGCCGACGCCATAGAGTTTCCTCCAACGTGCTAGAGGGAACACTGTCTGGCGCAACCAGTGTCAAGATACATTGGCAATGATGTGAAGTACATGGATTTGACTGATCTTCGTGCTTGTGATTCAGACGTTCTTGTGGATTCGTTCATTACGCTGTGTATGCCTTCATTGTCGTGAATCGCAGAGCAATCTATGCTTTTCTAAGTGCAGAAAACCCTGCCAGAAGGCACAATCCGCGCTAATTGCGACGGTCCAGCTTGTCGAGGTGGCCAAATGGAAACGCACCAAGCGTCTCAAGGTACTGCCTTGCCCGCGATAATTTTATAAGGGCGTTATATGTCGCATCTCGATGCCTGCGTGCGTGGCGGAATCGTTTCAATATTGGGTGTCTGTGCTGGAGGTCCTGTATTAGAATCGCGCCGTCGGACGATTTAAATAATGTTGATTTCATTATTTATTACGCAGTGAATTATAGAAAATTATGAGTTTACAAATCGCGAAGTCGTTTGAAGCCTGAAGGACGAAGATTCGGCAAATCCATGCACTTTCCACAATTACCACACTGACTCAAGTGGTCCCACTGCAGCTCCCGGAAACACAACGCCACAGTTCCTTCTAGTAATTATTAATGCGATAGCGTTAAGAGCACCGTATAGCAGAAGAATCTGGCGGCGGCGTCCTGTCGGCGTCCTCAAATTTTAGTTGACGCAACCACAGGTTTCAACTTGGCCCATCCAGAATTTTCATGTTTGCCCCCCTCCCAATTTTCAAGTTTACCCACCCCCAAATGTAAGTTGGCACATACCCAAATTTAACGTTGGAAAATCCCCCAGTATACGGTGGGACATCCTCAAATTTCAAGTTGTCCAACCCCAAATATAAAGTATGCCAGTGCCCTAATTTGAAGTTGAACCACTCCCAAATTTCAGGTTGGCTCGCCCCCAAATTTCAGGTTGGCCAACATCCACATCTAACTTGGCCTACCCCAGATTTCAAGTTGGCCCATCCCGAAATTCTCGTGACGCTGCTCATGTGTCTTTCTACATAGCTGGCTCGCTCTGTCTTGAAAGCGATTGTATTACGCGAAGGAAGCATGGACGAACAGTTTATCGTTGCGTAACAATGGGAATGCTTACGCATTTAATAACAAAAATAGGGACGAATTTAAGACCGCCTTTTTCAATGTTCCTGAGATAACTCGCAGTCCGCACTAGACCACGTTATTAGGTTCACTATTATTTTCGTTATTAAATGTTTGTGCAAGCCGCCCCTGGTTTGCTACAGGGAAATTGCATATTGCTACACACGCAAAGATGAGATACCGCGAACATGCGCAGGGAGCACCGCGGCGTCGAAGCACAAACGGCAAGAACGCGAACGCTGCGATTCTCTTCCCGACCTTCAGGCGTCTTCCTCTTCTGGCGCTCGCTTCCCTCACAGCGACAAACATTATTTCGCCAATGTAGACAGATGGGTGCACGTAAAAGGACTTACGTTCCGACGTGGTCACCCCGGCAGGCAGAGTCGTCGGTGGCGGCTTGGTCGTGGTAGGTGGCGCCTTCGTCGTCGTCGGCGGCGGCTTTGTCGTTCCATAAAAATACAGAAAAGTTGGTGATAAATTGGTAGTTGCTTATGAATCCCGCCGTCAGTAGCTCCTTTTATGCCGTGTGTGATCTTTGTTTAGTCACTTCCCCCAATCCGGTACCAGGGGGTCGGTCACGCCAGGTGCCACCAATCCGGAGGTAGGTCGCCCTTATTACCGACGCCGATCGTACTACGAGGGGTGTGGCCGGGTCATACTGAGCGCATCTCTGGCTTTGACATGCCAGTTACTGCTGCTGGCAGGTGACAGCTGTATCATTGACCAGCGCGGCTATTCCCTCGCTGGTCAATTGACCAGCGCGGCTATTCCCTCGCTGGTCAATGACTGAACTGTGGCCGCAAGTTGTCGCGTCCTGAACGGCCGATCACAACAATACCCACACAGAAAAGATTATCGGAAAATTTCGGGATTTCTGGAATAGACTACGATACAAACAGCGAGCACTTTCCATTTGTGTTCGAAATTCCGAATGATCTACGCAGCTCCGATCTTTATTTTCAAGCACAAAGTATCTATACAGCAGTGAGCTAATCGCCATAGGATGTTTTGAAATGCCCGTATTGGTATATCCATGCATTTAACGTTCTGCATTCAATTTCATATAGCGATCTCATCTTATTTCTGCGCAATTAAGCCTCGAACACAGTGGGGTATCTTCTCGTAGGAGGAGCAATGACATCGTAGTGAGCCAAGAAAAGAGCCTTGGAGAATGTCGTGCACCAATTTTTCAGCGAACAGCAGAATAGTGCTATCTCGGGGGTCACAATAAACCAGATGCACCCGCAGAACTCAGTCACGGTTTTCTTTAGGTTGTACAGCACCGCATGGTTTCCTACCAATGTTCCTAGAGGGAACTCTGACGGTGACATCATTCCCACACAACGAGAACGGTCAGTAGCTCTTGGATATTTATAATATCCTTGCCTGTAGCTTCGAACGTTCTCCCTGTATTATTGTTTAGAGTTTGAATTTCTGAATTTCAAGGCAGTCATATTTATAAACTCGGCAATTAAACATAAACATTGCAAATACATTCTTTCATTTATGACGCGGTATTTTGTTCAAAATAATTAATTAGTTATATCGCAGAGCTGTGTGAATCCAGAAGGACAATGTTTGGACAAATCCATCTAGTGCGGCCATAATTCCCGTGCTGGATAAACCGTCACACTTGCAGCTCCTGCAGGCGACATCGCCAGAGCTCCCTCAAGTGATGCTTGTGCGAACTTCTGTGAACAGCACGCAGCCTCCGAGATCCATCGTCGGCGCGGGCCAGATCTTGGAAGTTCATGGACAGTGCTATTACTTTCCGAGCTTACCATGACGAGCAAGCCACAGCACCAAGGCTATATATACAATTTTTCCCTTCTTTTGGAGCGAAGCTATTGTTTCGTTTCACTCCGACGGAGCCGTCGCTCTGGGGTTGCGCTATGCCGACGCCACCTAGACTACAAAAGCAAGATGCCCTTCAGTTATTAAGGCGGGAAGCTGGGATACAAGGGTTGAAGCAGTCTGACATGTTTACAGAGCTAGCAATCGCACACGAAACATGACAGGAAGGGCTGCGAACATCAACTGGTTTCGTGCGGTACTCGACAACAGTAAAAGCACAAATACCAGGTTGTCTCACACAGTAATCATGATAATAATAATAAATCTCCGCTCATCGTGTGCACGTGGGCCGTGCTACCTCCGACTATGAGATATTATTCTGAAGAAGAGACAGACAGAGAGCGATAGGGGAAGCCTTAAGTTTGCAGTTCCACGCCCATTGAGAACAAAGGTTAAACTCTTAATCTTCAGTTTACAGTATGATAAGTGCTAATTACACGTGTACTTTCGGAAACTTTTGCTCACTTTGCGAGCTCAAGCCATTGGTGTACCACCGACTAACACGCGAGTGCGCATGACTTTCTCAGAGCACACATAGTAATCATTGGTGACTATAATTTGGGAAACAGCTGATCTGTTTTTGTGATGGTATGAGAACAGATCTGAGAATAGGGCCTTCTATCGGGATTTTAAGGGAAAATTGTAAATCGACATATAGGGCATTTTCTATCGTTCTCGCGAAAGAAACAATACCTTATAGCTTCCACCGTCCACAGGCGCGACGAGTGAACATTTTTCTTTCGATTATCCTCTCAGCACAGCCTCTTTCTTTGTAAGCAAGTCACATGCCAGATACTTCAAAGGTGCCAATCTCACACACTGCACACTCTGAAGATGCGCGCAGTTGCATCTCACACAGCGTGCACGCACGCACACTCATGCACGGATCTCCACGGGCACACACCCTGCAGTTGCAAAGAGCTTCATCTTGCAGGGCGTCAGAAACACGCGTATCTGCATCTACACACACGGTGCAGTTGCGTGCAGTTGCATCGCCCGCTACCGCCTTCCCGCACATGCAGGTATAGTTGGCGAAATTATAGTTGGCGAAACTATAGTTGGCGAAACTATAGTTGGCGAAACTATAGTTATAGTTGGCGAAACCATTGGTGAAACCATAGTTGGTGAAACTCCGTTTCGTCAACTATACCTGTATGAACGCCATTGACTACGCCGTTGAAGATCTCTCGCTTCAACGGCGTGGTCACTAGCGCCCGTTACGAGCAATAAACTCACCACTGTGGTGGCTGTTATAGTACCGCCACCGCCGCCGCCTTTCCCGTACCTCCAAGTGGTATTGTCATGCTTCTCATGGCCATCCTCTCCATCTGCGCCAGGGCAGGAGGTACGAGTCAGTCGCAAGAACGCCAGAGAAAGTGCGGCGTGATACGACGCTGGATCATCGCATGCGTCTCGGAGCCTAGTGCATTCGCGAATATGTCGTCTACTCGAAAGCGTTTTGATTGATTGCAAGGCAAGCAAAGCCTTGGAGATCGGTTTCCACTCAGAGGGAGCCGCTCCAGGCCGTCGCGATTTGGAGAGCACCTGCATTAGATAGACGGGAATATGGCACCAGCGTATGTGCGAGTTTCCTATAACGATCGATTTGCCGCCTTGCGAAAGCCGGGTGATCCTTTTTGCTAGGCTTTGTGGCGAACATGGCATGGTCTAAATGATGATCACAGTTGTACTGGCAAACTGTACAATGGTAATGGTAATACATACCTACAATATACCTTCTTGCAATGGTATATTCCAAAAGAACGTTTCATTCACCCGCACTACACCTCGCAGTAAGGTTTAATTACAACGTGAATAAACAATTAGGGGAAGAAAACAATAACGGACGACTTAAATTGCCACACAGCGAGTTCGTCGGTCTTAGTCGTCGGCCCACAAGCTGTAGCTGACCACCGATACTTTTTGCATTTTATATATCCCAGCACGAGTCCTTATGATCGAACAATTTTTTGTTCCTAAAAGTAAAAAATAAAAATACTCGCCATACTGGCCCTGCGCAACTGGATGTCCAGCAAAGCTGCTCAAAACCACCACTACAGCTGCTGTGGGGCGGGGGGGGGGGGGGTAGCAATTTTTTATTGCTTTACAGTAATGGTAGTAATGGTAATTTTGACAGCATGCCGGCGCGGGTCGCACTGCCATTTCTTTTCCCTTTGCCGCTCCTCGTATTCACACGGTTCCTCCTCAGTCCTAACTATGCGTTGCCTACCTATAGCGGTTTTGCAAAAACAATGAAATCACTTGCTAGGCTGGTTCATTTATATATGAAAGGGTAGTGACGTCGCTCCTCACGTCGCAAGCTGCCGCAGGCGCGACAGCTTGCACAACAGTTGTCTTTACCGGGAAACGTATGCGGGGAGCGTTACGTGCTTCTACGTAGAGTGCGACGTACTTTTAGCCTGTCCGCTATTCCGGTAAGCGGCGGCGGCTTGGGCGGATTGCCAGATTTGCGAGGGCGTAAACGTGAGCGGCCAGAGCGGTGCAGCCACCTGGTGGCGTAGAGTTCAACGAAACAAACACCGCTAAAACTGCAGCAACCCACTATATCCCGCTACGCTGCTTGTGCAAATTTTTGGCAGCGGCATAATTGTGAACATGATTACGCCGCTGTCGAAATTGTACGCCAGCAGCTAAGCAGAATATAGTAATTAGCTTTGTATTTGTGTGGTTGAGCTTAGCGCCACCAGCTGGTGCCACCAATCTGGCCGCTCACGTTTAGCCCCCCCCCCCCCCCCGAGGAATCATGACCAACTGAAGTGTAACAGCTTCGTTGCAAAAGTGAATTTCAACACGATAACGTTAAAAGGGCCCTGAACCACTTTTCGTCGAAGTGGAGAAAGACATTTGAAGCGAAGATATGCTATTTCAGAACCACTTTGCCGCAAAAAGTACTTCAATGCGTTCAGCAGAAGCGTAATTATCGGCAATCAAACACGGCCTCAGCTGTGCTCCCCTTTCTCCTCCAATGCCTTGCACTGCGAAGGCTACGGCGGAGACGCCACCGTGGCACGCAGTTCAAATTTCTGATTTGGTGCCTATGCCGCGATAAATGTAAGCCAACGCGACTGTCCTCAGAGAGCCGCAGTGCGCTTAGCCACTGGACTCATGGCAGCACCTCGCGGTGGCCGCGCTGCAACCGAGCGCAGCAACCAATAGAGAGTTTTAGCTAGAGCGTTTTTACGGCCAGCGGGGCGGAGCGGGCGAGCGGATACACCAGAGCAGAGGCGCGCGAGAAAATAGTTTTAGCCGAGCGGATCGCCCGTCTTCTCGATCGGAGTAGTCACTTGCTCTGCTGCTCCACCTATTGGTCACAATTCAAGTTAGAGTGAAAAGAATATCAAATAAACCTGCTAATAATGCGCTGAAACTGTTTAATACAGGTAGGTTATGTGTTTTTAGTTGGTTATTTCGTTAAACTTCTAAACGGGCCTGAGCAGTGGTTGCCGTCGACAACGCAGCAGCGCCGGCGCTTGTGTTGACGGCTGCCATCTTGAATACCCATACACGCCCGCGCGCTTTTACGCACGCTCGCGCGCTGCCTATCGCTCCGCTGGAGAGGGCTTCCCAGCGGGCGTAAGCTGCGCTCCGTAAAAACGCTGGCCGGCCCAGCGACGTGCGCATGCGCAGTGGCGTCTGCGCTCGTCCGCTCCGTTCCGCTCCGCTGGCCGTAAAAACGCTCAAGCTAAAACTCTCTAATAGCAGCCGCGTATCGGAGTGTACTTTATGACGAAATAAAGCACAAAGAAAAGAGTGAGGATGATGGGGTTTTTTAAACGAAAGCGTTTGAGAGAAAGGTGACTTCGCGCTCCGCTTGCGAGCTCCACGGACCGCCTACAACAGCAGAACGCGGCTGAGATGTTCACGCAGCTTATGCTGCCGGTGGACTATGTTATTTCACCAAGCCCGAGGGGTGGTTCAGGGCCCCCTTAAGAGCCTCATGTCGCAGAAAATCCGGTGTGGGCGTCGGTGGCGTCGTCCGTGAGGGAAAAATCATCCATATCTATTGAGCTATATGTATACGCTACGTCTTGCTATATGCCACGTGATATACGCGGGTCATATTGCTACACTATTCTATCACTAAAGTTGCTCATATCTTGTCTTAGATATATGACAAAGTTATCCCTCGCAATCTTGAGAATAACTGTGCACATATAAATGTCATGAAACAGAACCCAGGCAGCGCATGCCTTTTATCTAAAATATTCTCAGACCCAACTATTAAAGGTGCGAACCAACAGATACCTAAAAATGATTATCTTGGTGCGGCTGTGTACTACCTCTGGCATGGACCCACGCAAAAAGACCCCGTTTGTACTAGAAATGTCGCCTTCGTGGATAGCATGAGCCGCCAGCGCTTCCCGGTAAACATTACGGTTACATAAGCTGCATTTGCCGGGAACCGCCAGTGATCTTTAAATGCTACCGCTTTCCACTCTTAAGGGAGGACATTAAGCCTCAAAGTTTTATTCCTATTGATTTGAAGTTGAGGCCAGAAGAAATTTATTCAATACAGCTAAACTAGGGTCCATAAGAGCAGTATTTATGACGAAGACCTAGAACATGTGTCCCCTATAGACCGTTTTTTCGTAGGCGCCGCCATATTGTGAACGCAGTGGCGCCGCCTATGAGCAGGGCCATACTGGCTTGGGTCTTTGGCATGGCAGGTATACGCTCAGCGGTAGGTTCTGGCGTTTGTTTTCGTGGTCGTGCGGTCTGTTTAGTATGACATGCGTCTTCTCCGTGGTAAACGGTTCTGTGAGACGTGCTGAAGTGGTTTAAGGCGTCATGGCCGGCATTTTTGCTGGCGTTGAGGTGGACGGAACACGCAGCGTGATGTGTGCGAGCATATTTGAGCCTACAATCAGCCTCGGAGATCAATTGTATATTTCCGAATGTTCCAATCACTAATGCGACTTAATGCAATATTATCCTCTATTTCTAAGCTGCGGTTTAGGAGCCATGAAACATGCGCGACGATCGTAACAGCGTGGGTACCGTTCTGCTACGATAGGAGCTGTGCTGTTATACTTTGACAAGCGTTCAAACTGTCCGCTGCAGGTTACATTGCGTCACTACTTGGTGGGATAGATGAAGTTTCCACCCATGAATAAAATAGTTTTGGCTAGTAATAGCAGCATACCTTACAGTCTGAATTAAACTTGTCCAGCAACGTGACCGTTTACGAACTGCGCGAGCGTCCTAATCAGTAGTAGGTGATGGATTACAGATATATTTGTTCTATATAGCGCATGGTCCAAGCATACGGCATCAGCGGTCATATATTTATAAACGTTGTGCGGCGTTAGCCCGTTTTCGCTTGCTTTTTAGAGAAAGAGGATGATAACCGAATTTTCTTTTCGGTTGTGTTCGTTCAGTTCTCTACGACGCACTCACACGTATTAGGAAAATTTGGCGCTCATAGATAGCCATTGCATTCTTTTTATGCGAACCCTGTCATATATTATGGCTGTATACAGGCCAAAAAGGCAATGCCGAAGCACACAGCTTATATATGTATCGTGCTGGCTCACCAACCGCAGTGATCGCTGTGTTGAGCAGCGCCATAGGCCCCATGCAGCAAGGCTAGACATATGATAATTTCAAGCATACTAGACTTGAAATGCGTGAGAACAACGTTAGTGTATCACAAATAATTGATAGCGCCTGCCACTCAGATGTTTCGTGGTTGCCTTAGGTTGGCCGTGCATGAGCATGCGCTCTTATGTTTTATGTTTTACTCCCTGCGCCAATGATAAGACAGTGAGCTGATTCACTATTTATTGCTAGTAATACAGAGACGCCGGTTTTCTTTGTTGAAATAAAATCGATATAAGAAAATGGTAAACAACACATAAACGCAGCGCGACTACAATGCGCGTATACACTGCGGCTGAATTCGGTTGTGTTCGTTCAGTTCTCTACGACGCGCCCCCAAGGCATATTTCTGCCTACAGTAGTTACCGATGCACCGAAAGGCTTCCCTGACGACCTTATATGAACTAACATGGCGTAAATTTCACAAAGTAAAATCTAAAACATCTCGAAATTGTTCCGCAGCACGCGAGAGCAATACCTTCAAGCAGCGCCGCGCCGGATCACCCAAGCCAGAGAGGAGGAAAGGCCCTCCGCGAGCCCTATCCTCCTCGCCCGATGAAACGGTCTATGTATATTTATTTTTCTGTGAGGTCATCACATTTAAACAATATACGATACAGGGGTTTCCTTTTGACCTAGTAATGCTCGTTGGCCTTCACACGCAGCCTCATGCGCTCCAGAATGTCTGGACATTCCTGTAACCCAGATGCACGACCTGCGCGAAGGCACTTCCGCGAAAGTATAAGCGCCAATCTGGAGCTGCAAAAAGAGCAAGAATGCCCTTCGCAATGATTGTCGGTGTTATATTAACCCTTCACAATACAGCCAATAGTTATGATAAGCACTCTAGTTGGTATATTTTGCATGTGCCTTTCACGTGCTTGTTCTCTGAACTGTGTTGATAATGAGTGAACTTGCAATTAAGGCAATTAAGAAAAATAAGATGACAGTTGCCTTCCACTTGCAGCACCGGGCTTTTGTGCTTGATAGCAGAGGTTGAACTTCACCATTAAACCAAGAACCTACCTAGCTACCTCAAAGTACCAAGAATGAGGCAAATAATCATTGGCATTGTAGACTCTGGATAGAAATGCCACTTTACGTGCCAAATGCATGAAAAAAGAAAGAGGAAAATTTTGTCTCACGTGGCGTATAAACCGCGACGAAATCAGAAGTATAGAATCTTCGCATCGCGACCAACGAAGGGTCATTACCAATGAAGATGTTGGTGGCCACGAACACGCCCAACAGCAACGCAAGCACGGCAAACGCAGCGCAGCACGAGAGGAGCAGCACCATGAAGCACTTCTCGTCCCTGAACAGGTGCACAAACAGAGAAACAGAGAAATGAAAATCCAAAACGATAAGCGTTCACTGCGCAGGGAAGCCCCTCAAAGGAGTTCTCATTGATTTAGTGTGGTGGCAATGAAAAGCGACAGTGTAATCGGCGCCTTTTCATTGTTTGTCCTGTGTTTGCGGTTCAGCCAAAGTGAACTTAGCTCTAAATAATGCTTGGACTTGTTTCACTGGCTTTCGTACTACGTAGTTGAGGTTCTAGTAGTAGATTGGAGCTCCACAAGAAACCGATGCGCAGGCATTGCGTATAGGCCTCGACCCGCAGAGCGTCAAACTTTGGGCAAATTCGACAGGAATAACTGGAGGACGGGAGTCTTATAGAATGTCAATGTGAGTGAAGCTCAGTACCAAGTGCCAATGAAAGAACGTGCCGGCCACGCGACCTGCGTCGGAGCCCCGAATGCGGCCGCAAGGCCAGGGCGTCGGGCCGAACGCTGAGCCAGACGGCGGTGTTGGCAGAGCCGGGGTACTACTCTTGACATTGTCGAATTCCGCCATGTTGTAGATGCCAGTAATGACGGCATTTTGAGCAAATCAGAGAGGCCCAGAGGGCTGCTGGGGCATCTGTGATTGACTCAAAACGCAGAGATTCACCGCTAACTTTGCGTGGGTTAGTCGCGATTATACACTACCCCTGTGGTCGTTGTCGGTGATTCGAGTGTGGATGTGTCGGGACCGAAGTGATAATGGTTTATGCGTTTCCTGTAAACCACTACCTTGAGATATCACTTGAGATGCTACACCGATCCGGCCCAACCGACCACCCAGCGGCGTACATTATCAACGAATGTATTTCTAGTTGCCAGTATGCCCATCAGTGTATATCATAACAACCAGAAAGCCATTGTAACGTTCGTCACTAAGTGACAATGAGTGCTACCAATAAAGTCCATACCAGAAGTTTTCTACCACTAAGTTTACATCTTCGCTGGTCATCTACCTTAGCAGGGCGGAATGGCCTCGGATTTTCTTTTTTCGTTCCCGCTTACCCGCTTATCTAGAAGCCGCACGTGTGACAGACTGCCTCGGCGGTTTGATTTACCAGAGTTGCTTGACGCAATGTGTAAATACTGGAGCTAGCCAGATTCCACCATTGTGCCATTTCGGGCAAATCGGAGAGGGCGTTGTCACTTGTCAACCGTGGCCGCCTAGATCGTAAGGGCGCTAATCTCTGACGCTACATATAAACCACAACCTCCAAAAGTGGGCGGTGTGCTCGCGCGCTGCTCGATCTCGGAGGCTGTATAAACCACACACTTTACTACAAAAAATGCTATGGGGAACACTAGAGCTGCGATCATTGAGCCACCGTGAGAATTACGGGCCTTCAGACGATACGTTGATCTGTCTCTAATCTTTGGGGTTGTGGCTTCAGAGGTTCTCGTGGCGCTATCTTTTAACAGCGGAGCTGTTCCAAGTCGAGCCTCGGCCGTCCGGTGTCCGCCGTCCCGTAAGAGCACGCACCGGGGGAGAGGGGTATAGGAGCAGGTGTCTCGCCGGCGCGCGCCTTTTCGCCCTATTCAATACGCTCGGCGCGAGCGGCAGCAGGAGGTGGTACGAGAGCGGCAGCGCCGACGTCTCGCAAATCAGGAGCTTCGAAAGCGAGATGCGCACGCAAAGCGCTAGCGAAGTGAAAGCGCTACCGCCGAGTATCGAGAACGAGAAGGGCATGCCAAGCGCTGGTGGAGGCAAGCCAAGCCCCGCTTTCGAGAGAAGGCAACCCAAGCCAAGCGCAAGCTGAGGCAAGTTAAGTCGCAACTTCGAGAGTAGGAGGCCGAGCAGAGACGTCAACGCAGACAGATTCCTCCCCCGGAAAGTGGTGCCGATGGACGGCTCAAGAGATAATTCCTCGACCGTGAGTGCGGCCGCAGCTGCAAGGTGTGGGATACACTGTGGTTTGATCACAAGCTCACGCAGCTGAAGAGTGTGCGCAATCCGCAACCGAAGCTCGAATCCAGCAAAAGGACAACGAGACAAAATGCTCATGAAAAATTGCGCTAAACATGATTTCAAACTTGAGAAAAAGAGCACCAGATTCTCTGCTTTGACAGCTTTCATTGCGTGGAACCAGCTTTACTTCTTTTTTTATTTTTTTACGCTTTATCACTTCAAGCTTGCCAGCGATGAGAAAGTTTGCGAAGACAAGCGACTGCCTATGTATGCGAATGCGTAAACATCGTGAGTTGTTCTGTTTGCAAGGCAAAACATTTGGTATAAATTGAACGGCTTTGCGAAGTTGTTAAGGCATTTGAATCCAGGAGGACGAAGTTCAGGCAAAACCCATGTACATTAATTCTCAATGCCACGCTGGCTGAACCACAGTGCTTGCCATTCTGGCACACATTTGTGGCAGAGTTCTGTCCAGCAAATGTTTGCAGTATACCCTAAGCAGGGAGTTAATGAGACATGAGATGGCGAAGTGTACAATATGTCAAGGTTATTTAATAGTGTCTAGAATATCCCCTTTGCTGCCCCATTTCCCCCTTTTTATCGTTCTGCGTAGCCCAGTCACGTTAGATTTTGGCCATTCGGTATTACCGCGGCAAAAACGCTGCTCGCAGTGCATAATCTGGCAGAATAGTCCAGCGCCTGTCACTTTGTGAATGACGACGGACGCAAATCGTTATCGCCAATTAATGCACATTCCTCAGTGGTAATGCAGCATACCTAGACCTCTCTCGGTTTTGTAGGCTTTTTCATTTATATAACGATTATTTCTAGGTTGTCTTCTTGCAGAGAGTTCGAGTTGTGAAAAACTTGAATATTACACTGAATTACAACTGTATAACACACACATTATTTATAACAGGAATAAATGGTAAAGCTATATTCCTTTTACTTCGTGCAACGCTCTTGCAATATCACTCGACTGGGGAAATCTGAAATTCACTGAGAAAGTGAAAGTCTACCCCAGTTTATGTTTGGAAGAAGAGAGAAAGAAAGATAGGTATATGGTGGAATATGTGCGTGGGCATTCTACAGTCATCGTTTCAACCCCTCGTAATAAGCCCCCATAATCCGAAGAAATCTCATTCAAAGTTTTTGATTCCAATATTTCAATTCAAAACAAACGCATTTGATCTGCACTAGAAATTTGTGATTTTAGCGCGCATGCTACTTATTCCGCGCCCATTTTGAAGTAATACCTTGCAGTGTAATTGAATAAATGTCATCGGAATGCATTCAGCTAATTTATAATTCCACGACGGAAAAAAAAGTAACCACGTGCATTGAATAAAGAAACTTCATTATCTATTTTACAAATGGTTCGATGCAACTAAAATACAACATCCAGGCTTCTGACAAATGAATCACTTTTCAACAAACACAAAAACAACATACTGATGTGGCGCTTGTAAAAGTAAAAGTATTGGATTGGTGAAGGGTTCACTGAAAGTTTGCGTAATTTGTCTGACGAGTTGAGTGTTTTCTGTTACACCATCCTTGATATCGTTCCACGTTGGTCCCATATTTTAGCAATGGAAAATTTTTTGCAAATATGTTAAGCTTACCTAATGGAAGCAATGTAGAACAATATATAGGGTGATACATTGTAGCAGAGACAAGAAGCTCCACCTTACGAAGAGATGGCATCCCGTGACATTCATCTCACATATATGGGATGCAGTAAACGGAATAATGTTTAATTATGGTTAACTTAGTAAACGAAGCATTTGTTGCATTCATGTTCGACTTACATAGTGGAAACTATATCGAAGATATGAAGGACATGCGACTGCTGTGTTACTGTACCTTTTTTTCTAAACAAAAAACAACAAAGGTTTCACAGTATTGGACTGTGAAGGTGGTTGTACTTACGTTTCCTCGTCTGTACGTGAGAACGAAATAGATGTACTCAGCATGGAGGATGCAAAATTCCTCGTATTTTTGCAGACGTTACTGATGGGAACGCACCGTTACAGCTTTAGCGTGACACATGATACCCTACCGTTGTACGTTACCGACAGACTGTGCGCATGCGGGCCTCTCTAGCGTGGCAGCATTGCAGTGGCCGCCACGGGGTTAGCGTGATTGCGTTACAACATGGCGGCACCGAGATTGACCGCTTTTCTACTCGCCTTCCTTCGTGAGGTAAAGAAACAAACAGTAAAATCAACGATCGCTTAATCCTATGTTGCACTGGGGACCAGTTGTTAGCCATGCTTTATCGTTGTTATTGAGATTAGCTGCTTGTTTTGACGCTGCTAGGCCTAAAGAAGCGGCTCCACGACCTGGAAAGGTGCTTTGAGCTCCAGGGAGCAGACGGCGCCACAACATCAGCATTGGTGATGCGTTGACTACGCAGAACGCATATCAAGTTAAATCTTTCAGTGCATCTTTGTTTGTTTCATCGCTCTATCACGGTTGGCAATGACATGCGAATGCTAAAACGTTTATCATGCGACGTGTCTACCGCTGTTCTGCAGAGATGCGACCCATGCTAACATGAAGACTTATAACGTATCACGTGTCACGGAAAGTGAAACAGCTCTTTAGTTATGAAACTCTTTAATAACGCCTAAAGTACAGAAGAATCACACGTGAAAGGTGATCGGAGGGCGTGGAGGGTGTAGGGTTGAAAGTGTAGAAGGTGAAGTAGCACAAGTGAAGACGTACAAGAGAAAGTGTTTCAGGTAAACAGGCAAACTGTCGAAACAAGAAAATAGCACATGATCTTGTACCCTAGGTGACATAGTATTTGCACCACTGTCAGCCGAAATTGAGCCGGGAGGAAGAACAAATTCGGCAGACGCTTCATACTGCTTACGATTGGGAATGCGAAAGCATTATAGTCTTTTTGGGGAATTCCTTACTCTGCGCCTTCTGTGCATGCGCAAGCTCACGCCTGGGTTTTGACTGCGCCTCGGAAGGCCAACGAAAACGCACCAAACGTCCCAATGCGCTCACTTTCCCGCGAGGGCAGCTCAACGGCGTTCAACTGGACACTAATGCTTTTTTTTATAGACACATTTTCTACATTCATGACGCCACGTCACCTGCTACACATTGGCTACGCCGTCACGTGCCCAACAACCCATGCAAATATTGAAATCATGGCCGCACGTTTAGTCAGCCAGACGGCTGCGACGTGATGTGCACAATGACGCGGGTGCTGGGCTCCCATTCAGCCAATCAGAACCGCGCAGCCGACTTGGCGTCCGGGAAGCATGCTCACCTCGCAGCTAGGAGCTCTGGGTTCGATTCCCACCGCGACCGACACTTGCCTAAAATTATTTTCAAAGGTAATAATTCATCTTGTTTACAAAAACCTCCCTAAGAAATTTTGCGCCAATCGGAGTAACTTTTGACAGGATTTTACGCTACGCAATCGGGCACTTTTTGTGCCATAATTCGGTCACGCCGCCAACTAAAGCTCCTAATTTTCTCGTAAGAAGGCCAATAACGGTTTCGCATTAAAATTTACGTGCTTTAGGATGTCCGAATATCAAGGGTATCCAATAATATCAAGGCTAACTCTATTGCTGTTCTGCGACACATCCCTTGAGCCGTGAAACCGTACGTTGATGGTAATGATCAGTTAGTGACAAACAGCCACTTAGCCTGCTTGAGTTAACCATGTGCACGCACCAGCTACGCGCATCATGCAGCTGATGTATGCAACGGCTAGGTGTCGCGACACCTGGTGGAATATAAGGAAACTGATATCAGTAGACAGCGGGCTTCACGAGCCGATAATTCAAGAATAGGACAATTCTGAGTAAACGGAAGCTTGTGACAAAAACGAGTGAAATTTGAAGGCATGTTCAGTCGTTTTCATCGCCCCAGCGAGTCTCTGTACAAGAAACATAATATAGCGCCAATTTATTCGAACTATATTTAGATTGTCAAACGATATTTCCGTGTTCTGGGTGAGAAACCCGAATACTCAAGTCTCTTCCAGAGGGTGTTCGAGCAACGGTTCCCGTTGATATATACTTACCATCTTCCCCAGGTACTATAAAATAGACAACAGTATCAATCAGACGTTTGTACCGTATGAGACGACGTAAATGCTGTTTTTTCCGCTTTCAGTGGCGGAGAAGATGATGCCCTATTCGAAACCTGAGTGCGCAGAAATCTTAGCTGCACGATAATATAAGATAAGCATCTATATAGAATGGCATTATGTAATAACAATCTGCAAACGTGGGAAAAGTACCGGCTCAGTGTCACCACCTATCTTAATTGAAGGACGCATAGGACATGTTTTACTCGTCTGACCTTCTTTAAATACGTCATAGAACCCCTAACAAATTCTGGCGTTTACTGTCCACTCAAACACGCACCAACACCATAGATCTTGTTAACGCTGACGGTGAGCCAATCAAAATTGTATTGTGTGCTACTGCCCTTAATAATTATTTTTCATCAGTGTTCTCTAGCTTCAGAAGCTTTTCCGTTGAAACCGCCCCCAACTCCCCTTGAACGAATTGCCTGAAATAACTATTACCGTTCAGGGTATACATAGCATACATAGCATAGCAGGGCCTACAATAATGAACTATCTTCGTCTGCTGAGTGTGACTAAATTGACAGCAAGGTTCTTAATAATACTATTTCACCACCAGCCAAAATCTTAACATTTACGGAATCTCTAAAGTCAGGCGACGTCCGTGACGACTGGAGAAAAGCGGAAGTAATACCTATTTTCAATGAGAGCAGCATTCCGGGCAAGTTGGTAATCCAGTACTCCAAAAATATTGCGCAACAAAATAAAAATTTCAAAACAGGCGACCGTACTAACGTTAGTAACCGCCCGATTTCCATGACAAGCATTTCGTCGAAATTACTGGAACACATAAAATTGTCCAGTTTAATGACTGACCCAGAATCACTTTCATTTAGCTTAACCAGCAAGGCTTTAGAAAGTGTTTATCGTGCGAAAGTCAACTCGCCGAGTTCACTGATCACTTTTTACATTACATGGACCTTTACATACAAGTAGACGCCGTATTTTTAGACTCCTCGAAGGCATTTGATTGTGTAGTTCATTCTCTTTTGCTTAGTAAACTTTCAAACTTTGGCTTACCACGGTACCTACATTCATGGATTGGGTACTTTCTCAATGGACGCAAGGAATTCACTTCAGCTAATAACAGTCGCTCGCCACTAACGGACGTCACTTCAGGAGTTAATTAGTACGCCAGGGCGCTGGATTATCCCTTTTGTTATTTTTGATATATGTTAACTACCTACCGGTTAACATTACTACAATATTGCGCCTATTTTCAGATGACTGTGTCATTTACAATCCAATTAACTCGCATGAAGACTCCTTGCAACTACAACTTGATTTGCATATCGTTGACGACTCATGTAACAAATGGCACATGCCACCATATCCCTCAAAGTGAAAATCAATGTCATTTACTCGCAAGCACAGCCTCATTACCAACTCTTTCCTACACGATGAATAATGTCCCTATTTAGCCACATCAGTAAACAAATACCTCGGAATACATATGACACCATCGTTATCATGGGAAGGCCACATAGAAAATATTTGTTTCACTACACGAACGCTGGGCTATTTACGTACTAATAGCACTGCATCACATATACCAATGAGATTATGAACAATAACGCGCCCATATGCACTCTGGTGCATAGGTAATAACGCGGGGTTTTCATAATGCAGCACTTATACACGCCAATTTGCTAGTACTTGTGCGCTAGTACTAGTAATAAAGTCACAGTTTCGCCCGAAGGGTGAAGCATTGATTGCGATACCAAATTATTCGCCAGCTGGACGCAGTAGGGTTATTAGATTTATAAGCTGTATAAAATGCTGTAGAGATGTTCTTACTAACTAAATTAAGAAGCACGGTGTCAGGCGCGCACAACTCAAACATGAATACATCTCACTCGATGACCGCTCGCTGTAAGAACGCTGCAAGAGCGGCAGCAGCGGCGAGCATGCTGCCGGCTGCTTCAACGCAATCTATAGGCGTGTGATAACACAGAACACACGAAGCCATCAGCTGTCTGAGGTTGCCTAGCCTTCGAACCCAGAGCATATTACCTGCAAGATAAGGCGCGCGCGGCGGTGCGAAGCCGCATGCACCGTGCGCAGCCGCGGCCGCTGTAGGAGCGAAGACTCGCGCTCTCCATGCTCGTACCCCACCCCCTCCTAGCCCACGCACATCTCCCTGCACCCGCCCTTGCGCGCGCGAGAAGAGGCCGCCGTACCAAGCCACCACCTTTCTCGACTCACTCTCGCATGCTTTCCCTCACACCTAAGAAGACGGCGCGGCGGCCGCGATCTTATAGCCCTTGGACTCTGTACGGAAAATCACGAAGTTATGCATCGTAGAACGTTGAAGTGCCTCCCACGAATCCTATTCGTCGACACTTGACATGCAGCTTAAAGCTTTCCGTCCGGCATGTACATTGTAGTATGATCGCATGCTGTTCACTAGCAAGGGCAGTGCCAAGCGAACAAAGTGCGTCAGTGTCAATAAATCTATTGCTCTTGACGCCTCGGGGAAATCGTTTTGATGGTGGGAAAAATTAACACTTCTCGACTTTCTAGCTTAAGTGTAGGGGCAGCCCACTATGTGCAAAGAAAGCAGTGCCTCGGTTTCCGGCTGTCTGCTTAGGTGCATAAAAAATCTACACATTCTGCTTGCATCGGTAACAGGAATGCTTACTGACGCAGCAAAACTACATGCAGGAAACACCACTTTTCGTAGAGGTATCGCAGGCGACTACGAGTATAGCAGCGGCGTGCGGCATACAACGCGTCACGAGTCACCGACAATTGCGTGTGACCGGGCAATAAATGTACACTCCACTGACCACCGCCAGCGGCAACAGACCTCAGACTCAGCGTCTGAATGCGCTTCCTTCTGTTTGTCATTTCTCTTTGTGTTTTACAATTATCAATGTCTGTTGTGCTGGAGAAACGGCTGTGACACAAAGAGGCGTTCTCAATCGCCCCAACTGAGATAGTCTGAAAATGGCGGACAACACTGACTATGAGGAGGAGGCGGAGGAGGTGGAAGATGTCGCTACCTAACAAGGGAAACAGAAATTTGCAAGGTATTTGGTAAGTGCCTAAATGTATGCACGCCCAGGGAAGCATTAATCGATTCCGGTATAGTACAGGTACTTCGAAGATCGTACGCTGCCCGACAGAAATAGTGGGAAAAGTAGTAACACATACTTCGCAGACCGACTCAATCTGCAATGGACTGGTCTACAACGAAATTATTGCCATAACGACGCGTTCCTCATGTCCCCGGTCAAATTCCTACCGTTCAAATGTATGCCTCCACATTAAAGAATAGAACAGATTTGCTTGCACAAGGAAGAAATTAGGCACCCCTCGATGATTGAGTTGTTGCTTTAGAACAAACGCACTGAAAAGAACTATGTCCCGCGGATGAGCACTGCCAAACACTTTGATAAGCGGTGCTAGCCTTCCGCGAAGTCACAAAACTGGCTGTAGTCCAATATTCCGTCGGATAAAGCTTACAGGACTATATTAGCGGCGGTTAGGTTAGATTACCGTATGTTAGGTTAGTCTAGGTAAGAGCTTAGCCGGTTCACTTGCGAGCCATACGGCGCGCTATCTGTATGGAAGTGATCTGCTCGGAGGGTGCATGCAAGTGAGGTTAGCCGCAGATGAACCGGCAGACCTCCGCACGCCTAATGCCGAATGTGTCAGTTCTTCTCCCATCGGCGGCAAATCGTCCTTTCGTCCACTCTCGTTTTTCTCCTTTTTTATTATATCTTAGTTGAAATAAACACAGTTGTTTCATTTTTTTCCTGTGCTTTCGCCAGCATTGTATGGTATTGGTTAAAAAATAACTGGGCCTTTCAGCTTCCCCTTCTCGTTTCCTCTATAGACCTCTTCCTTATTGGCGACAACCCTGTGCACACATTGGGTTTCCGCCACCATAGGGAAGGGCAAAAGCACGGGTGGGAGCAGGACGCGTGTAGGAAGTTTGTGAGCCGCGCAAAGAAAGGTACAGGTCCCATCAAGTTTGCTGTGATGTTCCGTCCTACACGTAGCGTGTTCCCATGCATCAAATGACACTGCGAACGCAGGCTGGCATCGGTGCAAGCAAAGTGATCGAGAATACATATTTTGGCATGTTCTTGGGCTTGCACCACCGAGATGTCGACTCGACTGCAGCAACTACGAACTTGGTGCCATATTAACGTCCTTCCCGACTCCATCAGAGTTAACTACACGTAAATAAATTGCGTGGATTGCCGTGATGTATCATACAATGGTGCAGAATTGAGTGCTGTCAATCCAGCAAGGCCAGATTGCCTTTACAAGCGCTGGAGCATTTGGCTACACGATGCGGTCAGCTTGTGGCCGCGTGGCCGCTGTCGCCTTCACGGCCTTAGGCGAGTGCCGTGGAGTTCGCGGCGGCGGTGTAGGACATGAGTGCTAAAAACATAACTGGTCATGTGTTCGATGTACACATTCTGTTCAGCTGCACTTTGACTGTTACGATTAGTGGAAAAATACGGACGAGCGGTCGGCACGGCAAGGAGCAGAGCCCCCGTGCGGCCAACGAACTTCCCACCCTCGTCTTCTGCTCGCCCGCACGTCTGCCTTTCACGATGGCCACGGCAACCCTATGTGTGCGCAGGGTTAGGCACCACTATGCAAGAGATGTCAACAAAGTCTTCGCTGTAAAATCAATTTTCAAGATGTATCGCTGTTAACTCGCCCTCCATGACAGCCAACCAAGCTGAATCTGCGGCTTCCGTCAACCAAAGCAGTACTCGGCGTTGCGGTGGTTGATACGCGGCAGTATTTCTCATTCAAGGAATTTGCCTTGGGCTACTTACTGGAGACGCTGGAATTCCCTAGAAGTAAGAGAAAAAAAGAAAGAAAGGCCTTGTAAGAAAAAAAGACTGGTAGGTTGAGAAGACCAAGGATTCAAGAATTGCAACGCATGAGCCTTGGTGGTATCGACCGCATTTAAAGAGAAGTCGCCAAAGCACGCTTGCAAATGCTGATGACTGAAGCATCAAAAATTTTGAGGTCAATGCACTCACGCGATGGCCATTGGCAGAACAGCAAATCCTACATCCAATCCTTCGGTAATAAAATTACGCAGCATAAACCCTTCAAAAGAAGAAACGTCAAATACAGTCACACGCCTGCGCAGTACCCGCAGCCTATGCACAGAGTAAGCTGGAGGAGCGGCTCCTTAGGAGCTGCATTTTTTGGCACCACGCACTGCAGGGTCTTCGGTGTGAAGTCTTTTTCGCATCGTTTTCACGAGAAGGATCTGAACTGTGCTCCCGGCGTCGTCGGCAAGCTGCGGCTTGCGCTGCAGCTTGTCTTGCTCTTTGCATAGCGATCTGCTGATACCGATGTTGCCTGGTTGCAGACGCGCGCATAGATCTACGATCCGCCTCTTCAGCAGCGGTTCGTACCTTGCGCCATTACGTAAGTATGCCGAAGAGTAATCAAAGGTATGCATACTACGTGGCATAACATATCCCTTGACCTGTGACACCGTACGCTGCTGTTGATGATGATGATAATGATGTTATTGGCATCCTCTTTGAAACGGGTTGGTGACAAATAGCCACCTAGCCTGCTTGAGTTAATGTCCGGCTACGCACAGCATGCAACTGCTATATGCAACTGCTACATGTCAGGACACGTGGTGGAATATAACGGAACAGGAATGCAAAGTTTGTACGTATAGACTCTACGCGGCGCACATGTCACATCGCGTGTCAAATGACACGATACAATGGTAATGATGATGATGATGACTTAAGAGAATCACCTTAGAAACTGGATGGTGAAAAACATTCACCAAGCTGGCTTGATTTATTCAGGTACACCATTCGTGTATATTATTACATCAATATTTATACCTATCCATAATCTTTTTCTTCCTCAAGACTTACTTATCTACATTGAACCGTTACCTATTCAACTGCTACTTGAGGTACCTCCTCGTTTAATAATATTGGCACGTATACTTATCTTTATCGGGCGACCACATTTCGCCGCTTAACAACTGTAATCGCACAGCGAGGGACGCATCCGACGTTTCTGGAAAGTTATCGATGCTTCTACCTGGCTGTCTGTTGTCGCCGAACTTTGTGTTATCTGATTTCATCGCGTAACGCCAATGGTGTAGAACTTTGTGGAAGGCACGCGGGTCCGAACGATTAATCTGGAACATTCGACGACTGCTGTATAAAAGCCGACGCGCTTGACCCGCAGATCAGATTCTTCGACGATCGCCGAGCGTGTTCGCCGCTATCGTTGCGCTATAAGTGTAGTTTGTTTTGTGGGCACAGGTACGCCCAATAAAAGTTTTCTTGTTCACAGTATTGCTACTGTGTTATTCAACGTCACCACCACGTGACATCTGGTGCAGGTGCTTGTGCGTTCATGTACCGAACGCCCCCGCAAAGCCGCGATCCAAGCCTGAAGCCCGAGGAAAAAACCGACATCGTCCAAGACCAGCGTGCTAGCCGCAGACTGCAAAGACTGCCCCCAGAGCACGGACTTCTGCCTGAAACGACAAAAAAGATAGTGGTCAAGACAACCAAAATGGCTGCCCCAGTGTCCCCCGTTATCCTACAGCAACCTAGGGACCCACCAACCTTCCATGGAGCAGCAACTGAAGACCCAGAATCCTGGCTGGAGACGTACGAGCGAATCGCGACTTTCAACAACTGGGACTCCGACGACAAGTTGCGGCATGTATACTTCGCCCTAGAAGACGCCGCCAGAACGTGGTTTGAGAACCGGGAGTCGACGACATGGGACCTCTTCCGTACCGGCTTCCTGCGCACCTTTACGAGCGTCGTGCGCAAGGAAAGGGCCGAAGCCATGCTGGACGCCCGAGTGCAGCTGCCTAACGAGAACGTTGCCATCTTCACGGACGAAATGAAACGTCTGTTCCGCCATGCCGACCCGGACATGCCCCAGGAGAAGAAAGTCCGCCTACTCATGCGTGGTGTTAAGGAAGAACTTTTCGGCGCAATGATATGAAGCCCACCGAAGACCGTAGAAGAGTTCCTTCGCGAGGCCACCAGCATCGAGAAGACACTCGAAATGCGGAACCGGCAATTCAACCGCCATACAAGCTCTACCCACTACGCAGGAATTCAATCACTGGCCACGGACGATCTACGCGAGACCATCAGGGCCATAGTGCGCGAAGAACTGCGCAAGGTCTTGCCTTCGTCGCAGCCTCAAGTGGCCTCGATCGCCGACATCGTTAAAGAAGAGGTGCACCGATCGCTTGGAGTTCCCGAGTTACAACCACAATCATCGCAGCCCCAGCCAGAAGCGATGACCTACGCCGCCGTCGCCCGCCGTCAAGGTCCCCCTGCACGACCGCGCCAGGGCCCTGCAACGCCGCAATTCCTTCGACCACTGCCGCCGGCGCCAGCACGCCCACCCGTCGCCCAGCGCAGCTACCCAAGGAAAACAGACATTTGGCGAGCCCCCGACCCCCGCCCGCTCTGCTATCACTGCGGAGAAGCCGGCCATGTGTATCGCCGATGCCCATACCGCAACTTGGGACTGAGAGGGTTCGCCGTGAATGCGCCGCGTCCACAGCTTGGCGAGCGCCCACGTGACATCGCCGATTACCTCGCCGCTACTCAGAGGAGCCCTCGACGGCCGTCGCGTTCGCCGTCACCAGGCCGCTCCCTGTCGCCGCAGCGCCGACCATACACCGGCCCAGCCCGGGGCTGCTCTGCGAGCCCATATCCGGAAAACTAAAGGCAGCAACCGATGGAGGTGCGGTTGCTGTTCGTCGAACTGACGAAGATCCTCCGCCGCCGACGAAGACGACGAAGAAACCATCTCGACGACCTAATGACAAACACGCCGCCGTCCGGACGAAGTCAGCAAGCCAAGACTACACCGACGAAAGACGGCTTGACGACGCCACGTTCCAACTTCAGTTCAAAACGACGCAGCCGTGATCCGACGCCGAGACCTAACTGTAACGCCAGACAAAGAACCACCGACCTCGATGTGCCTCTCGATGGCCACGCTGTCACCGCCTTAGTGGACACAGGGGCTGATTACTCCGTCCTGAGTGGACACATCGCCGCCCAGTTGAAGGTTAAGACTGCATGGGAAGGCCCTCAAATTCGCACCGCTGGAGGACACCTGATTACGCCGACTGGAATCTGCACGGCAAGAATAACCATTCATGACCGGACTTACCCTACCACCTTCGTTAACCTCCAACAGTGTTCACGAGACGTCATTCTCGGTATGGACTTCCTGAACCAACACGGCGCAATCATCGACCTGAAGTCGAAGTCAATAACGCTGTCGGAAGATAAAGCAATACCGCCGGAGAGCCCTCGTAGTCACCACGCCTTGAGTGTGCTCGATGATCAAGTGAGCCTCCCGCCTCGCTCCAGCATTGTTATTTCGGTCGGCACCGAAATACCCGCTGACGTAGAAGGTGTCTTCGAAGGCGACCAACGTCTACTGCTAGACCGTGAAATTTGCGTCGCAAGAGGGATCGCTCGACTGCACGGAGGGAAAACTGAAGTGTTGCTGACAAACTTCAGCAAGGAGTTCAAGCACATCAACAAGGGCACGACGATCGCGTACATCGAGGAAATTCTGGAAACCAGTAATGCGTTTTCCTCTCGGATTCCGCCGCATCTACCCCGACGACCATGGTTCCCGAACCAGACTACGACATTATTCCAAGTCTCCCAGTAATTAAGCAACAGCAGCTCAGAAGTCTGCTCCGACGATACAAAGGCTGCTTTTCGACGTCATCGAGGATTCGGCAAACACCAGTCACCAAGCATCGCATAATCACCGAGGAGTACGCTCGACCACTCCGCCAAAGCCCTTACCGAGTTTCCCCGCGAGAACTCGAAGCTATAAGAGAACATGTCGACGAAATGCTGCGCGACGGCATCATCCAGCCATCGAAAAGCCCGTGGGCATCCCCTGTTGTCCTGGTGAAGAAAAAGGACGGAACCCTACGTTTCTGCGTCGATTATCGTCGTCTGAACAAGATCACGAAGAAGGATGTATACCCCCTCCCACGGAAAGACGACGCATTGGATCGGCTCTGCAACGCTAAGTACTTCTCGTCTATTGACCTCAAGTCTGGCTATTGGCAAATAGAAGTCGACGAAAGAGATCGCGAAAAGACCGCCTTCATCACCCCAGATGGCCTCTACGAGTTCAAGGTTATGCCATTTGGACTGTGCTCGGCGCCTGCAACGTTCCAGCGCGTGATGGACACGGTTTTAGCGAGATTGAAATGGCAGACCTGTCTCGTTTACTTGAATGACGTCGTTGTATTCGCCGGAAATTTCGACGATCACCTTAGGCGGCTTGCCACAGTACTAGAAGCCATCAAGTCATCAGGGCTCACTCTGAAGCCAGAAAAATGCCGCTTCGCTTACGATGAGCTTCTGTTCCTTGGCCACGTCATCAGTAAATCCGGAGTACGCCCCGACCCCCAGAAAACACCTGCCATCGCAATGTTCCCGCAGCCCACGGACAAGAAGGCAGTGCGTAGATTCCTTGGCGTGTGTGCCTATTACAGGCGCTTCGTCAAGGACTTTTCACGCATCGCCGAGCCGTTGACACGTCTAACTAAACGTGATGTTGAGTTCAAGTGGGATACGCCGCAGGCCGACGCATTTGAAGAACTCAAACGATGCATGCAATCGCCGCCGCTACTTGCGCACTTCAACGAGTACGCCGATACAGAAATCCACGCTGACGCCAGTAGCCTAGGCCTCGGTGCCGTTCTAGTCCAGAGGAAAAATGGAGTCGAACAGGTGATATCTTACGCTAGCCGGTCGCTGTCAAAAGCGGAAGGCAATTATTCTACGACCGAAAAGGAATGCCTCGCCATCGTTTGGGCTACAGCTAAATTGCGCCCTTATCTTTATGGCAGGCCATTCAAAGTCGTCAGTAACCATCACGCGTTGTGTTGGCTAGCGAGTATAAAGGATCCTTCAGGACGACTGGCGCGGTGGAGCCTCAGACTACAAGAATCCGACATCACTGTAACCTACAAGTCCGGACGAAAACACTCCGATGCCGATTGCCTATCACGCGCCCCCATTGACCCGCCGCCGCAAGATGACGAAGATGACGACGCCTTCCTTGGAATGATAAGCGCGGAAGACTTCGCTGAACAGCAACGGGCAGACCCGGAGCTAAAAGGCCTCGTGGAATATTTGGAAGGGCACACCGACGTTGTCCCCAGGGCATTTAAGCGCGGATTATCTTTGTACCTTCCTGGTGAAGCAGCGCACTGACACGGACACAGAGAAGACAAACAGAAAAAGACGACACTCGCTGCACTCGCAACTATTTTATTTCAGAACACATACTTCATATTTATATACCCGCGCACCCTCAGGCGTCAAAAAAAAATCAAGGCAAGATCACAGGCATCTTTTAACAGTCATTTTCCCGCGCATACTCGGGCGTCGAAGATATGGCACCTATCTATCATGGTGTGCAATCCCATCCTAAGTAGCAACCCTAACGACCATTTTTTATAAACAGTTTATTTCTTCTTTTTTTAGTGTACTTCCAAAAAGGTAACCTCACCATTGCTTAGATGTACAGGTGTCTGACTGATACAACCCTCTCCCCTCTTGTGAATTTGAAAGGCTTCGATTATTTCTCTGGTTAGCTGATCCTTATGGTGTGATAGAACTGTGGTGTCATTGTAAAGCGGCCAGCACCCATGTTGTGAGCAGTGCCCCTTAATGTGGGAATGAATGTTTCCCCCCAATGACCTTTTGTGCTCCGAAAGTATCGTGTTTACACACCGACCCGTTTGGCCGATGTATACTTTTCCACATGATATCGGCAAACAGTAAACTACACATGACCTGCACTCAACAAGTTTTTCTTTATGCTTGACTGTGCACTTACGACCATTTACTTTTACTTTAGTTGAAACTCTACGATCCAGTGCGGCAGATATTTTTCCGAGTTTGTTAGGCGCTGAAAAAACTACTCGTAGACCATATCTGCCACCTACGTTTTTTAAGTTATGCGCAATTTTGTGTGCATATGGTAGTGACACAATTTTTTTGCTTTCAATTTCTTGTCTGTTTCGCTCTTTCTGATAGTCATTGCGCACATAACGAATCAACTTATAAGCTGATGTACAGAGTAGATGTTTTTCATAACCTGCATTCTTTAGTCTGATAACTTGTTGGCTGAAAGTTTCTCTTATTTTTCACGGACAAGACTTGGTTAAGGCCGCCCTCAGACATGAGAAAGCTATGCCACTTTTTACAATTTTAGAGTGTCCCGAATTATAGCTAAGCGAGGTTTTTTGTGATCGTGGATTGTATGACCAGCAAACGTGGTCCTGTGCGTAAGTTAATGCCAAATCTAAAAACTGTAGCTTGCCATTCTTCGGCAACTCGAAAGTGAAAGCCAGTCCTTGGCTGTTGTCTTTGAACACATTCAAGACTTCATACACTCTTACGTCCAAAACACCATGTTCGACTATAACCAAAAAATCGTCCACAAAGCGGACACTTTCACCGATAGGTCATTAAGGTTTGCATGTATCGCTTTGTCTATGCTACCTACAAAAATTTTGCTTAGTACCGGAGCTACTTTTGAACCTATACATATACCGGACTTTTGTCTGTACATAATATAATTCCACATTACAAAGGTGGACTCAAGGTAAAATGTTAATAATTCAAGAAAAGTATTAACTGATACGCCACATTTGCTGACAAATTCCATCTCGTCGTTGTCTTCCGTTATACAATGCCTAACACTCGATAATAAGGGACCATGCGGTCCCTTATTGCAGCGAGTGTCGTCTTTTTCTGTTTGTCTTATCTGTGTCCGTGTCAGTGCACTGCTTCACCAGCAAGGTACGATGATCACTCACCAACTAGCCCAACTTTCGACTTTGCGGATTATCTTCTTTCACGCTTCAAAACAATCTACTCGTGAAGAAGAACTTTTCACCAGTCCGCGCCAACTACCTTCTTGTCGTCCCGTCAGGACTTCCTCCTGAAGTATTGCATGCCCTACATGACGATCCGACCGCTGGACACGTCGGATTTTCCCGGACACTATCGAGGATACAAGAAAAGCATTATTGGCCGCGCCTGAACGCCGACGTCACCCGTTATGTCAGAACATGCCGAGACTGTCAGCGACGCAAGACACCGCCGACAAGGCCAGTCGGATTACTACAGCCAATCGAGCCTCCTTGCAGACCATTCCAGCAGATCGGGATGGACTTGCTGGGACCCTTTCCGACGTCAACAACCGGAAATAAGTGGATCGTCGTGGCGACTGTAAAGAACGGCGGGTTGCACAACAAGACTGCCACCTTGCCACCCGATTACGTCAAGGGGTGCAAGACGCGCACCTCCACCTCTCCGTGCTGCAGCTGCGAGGCGTTCAAAGAAGCGACCTTTGCGCTGGAACCCGCCGCCTTCCTCCAGCCCCTTCGACATGGTGACGGGACGAATTCGGTGTGTGGACAATGATTCCAGAGTTCCTCAACGCGGGGCTGATTTGACACGCCTGGAGAAGCTACCGCGAGAAGACTTATTTTTGTGCTTCTCACGGTTTGGAGTGGCTCGGAACAATGAGCGACGCGCGATCGACAACGTCGATTTTCTGGAACGGCACCACCTTCAACGCCGTCGCTTGGGCTTCGGAATGTGTGTGCCTTTGTGTCTGTAAACTGGTCTTCAGAGCAGCTGCGAGTTGGTGATGTGTAAACGAACAGCCGCCGCGTCGTAAGACCAGCGGATCGAGTGTATAAAAACTGTGGTTGTGCGATTGTTGGACGCACTTCTCTTGAGCAGTCATGTTAGACTGGTTCACTTCTCTCATGCAGTCATGTTGGACTGTTACTCTTTTTCTCAAGCAGTCATGTTAGACTGAGTTAATTTCTGTAAATAAACCCCTTTTTCCTCGTTCTCGATGAGAAGCAGTTCTTCACTTCATCAACGATCTCAGCGTAAATAAGTTGGACGACGGCATGGGCCAGCTACCTTCGAATTCATGCCGTACTCCAATCTTGGCAAAGGACCACGGACGAAGGGATTGAGCCCCCAATCCTGACACGACGGACTACCTCACCCGCTTCGCTGAAACTAAAGCACTGCCGAAAGGTAGCGTGGCCGAAGTGGCGAAATTCTTTGTTGAAAACATCCTGCTGCGACATGGTGCCCCAGAAGTTCTCATCACCGACAAAGGAACGGCTTTTACAGCGGAGCTCACCCAAGCCATACTGAAATACAGTCAAACTAGGCACAGGAGGACAACGGCCTACCATCCACAGACGAATGGTCTTACGGAGCGGCTGAATAAGACCCTCGCCGACATGCTAGCGATGTACGTGGACATCGAACACAAGACGTGGGATGCCGTCCTGCCGTACGTAACATTCGCTTACAACACGGCGGTGCAAGAAACAACACAGATCACGCCGTTTAAGCTGGTTTACGGCAGGAACCCGACGACGACGCTCGACGCCATGCTGCCGCACGTCACTGACGAGGAGAACGTTGACGTCGCTACCTATCTCCAGCGCGCCGAAGAAGCCCGACAGCTCGCCCGCCTGCGGATCAACAACCAGCAGAGGACCGACAGCCGACACTACAACCTCCGACGACGCTTCGTCGAGCACAAGCCCGGCGACCGTGTTTGGGTATGGACCCCGATACGTCGACGAGGACTGAGCGAGAAGCTATTGCGTCGCTATTTCGGACCGTACAAGATCATCCGACGTATTGGCGCGCTCGACTATGAGGTCGTGCCAGACGGCATTTCGCTGTCACAGCGGCGCCGCTCACGACCTGAAATAGTCCACGTTGTGCGACCCAAGCCCTACTACCAGCGTTAATGAACTTTGAGGCTTCGCGTAACTGACCTTTGGACTTGGTGCTTTTCGTTGTTTTGTAACTTATGTTTAATAGGTGTCCTTTTGTGTTTCGCTCTCTTATATTTGTAGCATCGGGACGATGCTTTTTAGGAGGGGGGTATTGACACGTATACTTATCTTTATCGGGTGACCACGTTTCGCCGCTTAACAACTGTAATCGCACAGCGAGGGACGCATCCGACGTTTCTGGAAAGTTATCGATGCTTCTACCTGGCTGTCTGTTGTCGCCGAACCTTGTGTTACATGATTTCATCGCGTAACGAGAATGGTGTAGAACTTTGTGGAAGGCACGCGGGTCCGAACGATTAGTCTGGAACATTCGACGACTGCTGTATAAAAGCCGACGCGCTTGGCGCGCAGATCAGATTCTTCGACGATCGCCGAGCGTGTTCGCCGCTATCGTTGTGCTTTAAGTGTAGCCTGTTTTGTGGGCACAGGTTCGCCCAATAAAAGTTTTCTTGTTCACAGTATTGCTACTGTGTTATTCAACGTCACCACCACGTGACAATATACAACTGCAATAACAGGGAGCACGTATAGGCGCTACGCGGCGCGCATCTCACATCGCAAGACAAGCGGCATGTTACGATGATTTATTTGCACCCCATTTGTAACGCGACGGTGACAATCACCTCGCCAGGTTGATTTAATCAGATACATAACACATTATTCTAGCGTTCTTGTATGCATCTTCTTAAACTTCTTTTTTCTTCCGCAAAGCTTCTTTACCTGCTTTATACCAGTACCTGCGCATCAGCTACCTGGCATTCTGCCTGGCGTAATAATATGCAACTGCAATGTAAAATGTGCACGCATCGACGCCACGTGGCATACACACGGCATCGCGTCTCTCCTCGCGGGCTAGGATGTCCTTATAGGGCATTTTTCCGCAGTATTTTAACAAGCGCTGGCGGGGCTGAGTGGTAGAGCTGCTCACTCCCATGCAGCGGGACCGGGTCCAACCCCGGCGGGAACCGGGTATGTTTTTAGAGACATTTAGCGTGACCGGTATTCGGGCAAGCCCGGGCGATTTGCCGGTTTAGCGGGAGCGCGAACTTGAGCGGCGAGATGGGTGGCGCCAGCTGGTGGCACAAAGCTCAACAACACAAACACAGAGCTAATTACTATATTCTGCTTAGCTGCTGGCGTAAATTTCGACAGTGGTGCAATCGTGTTCACAATTACGCCGCTGCCAAAAATTTGCACGAGTAGCGAAGCAGGATATGGTGAGTTACTGCAGTTTTAGCTCTGCGTTTGTCTGGTTGAGCTCTGCAACACCAGGCGGCTTCACCGCTCCGGGCGCTCCCGTTCCATCCGGTAATCCGCCCAAACCGCTCCCGTTTACCGGAATAGCGTACAAGCTAAAAGTCTCTATTGTTCTCATTACCGGATACCGGACACCATCGCCAGCCGAAACATCTATTGGAATGAGCCCATAGCAGCATACGCTATAAAACAGCCAATGCTGAATTATGCTACGGAGACGGGCACCAGTCCTGTCTAGCACAGTTTAGTCGTCTATGTCTTTGACGGTTATGATTTTAAGGGTTTGTGTACACAAAGTTCCATATAACAACCTGCTTACGCATTAGCTGCCCGAGGCGATTACATAAGGCTGTCTATCAACCTGTTCTTCAGGAACATTCGAGCATAATAAAATATTAATAACAACAAAGGAAATATGGAGAAATTGACAAACGTAGTTTGTTGATTGTTAAGAAGTTCTAACGCTGGTGTTCCATAGATTCTTGAAAATGATTGCGCAACACAAACGCAAGAGAGGAGATGATTATTTCATTAAAATTATAATAAACCTAAAATGAAGGACATATACAAACGGTATATGCAAGATTCGAGGCACAATGGGCCTTCGAACAGGTAGCTCTGTGAAACGTACTTTACGTACTCTTTTCGCATAAGTTGCATAATTATAAATTCGTCATGATGATTTCAGGAAATTGTTGCTACCTTCACAGTCTTTGGCCTTCACAAAATTACTTAAACATTGGAATAAGAAAAACGGTATTGTAAAGGGCACGAAGTTGCCAATTATCGGCGGAAACTTACTCGACATGTCCCTTCCAGCTGACTCTGAAAGGAAAAGCATACGGGGACGTGAGAAGGCTATCGCTATAACTAAGTCACGTGTATCAATGTTTCGCAGCCACTGCACAGTTATAGTTTCAGGTTAGCGGCACATTGTAGAGCTGCCGATGCAGCATTGTCCTAACGCCCTCCTCGTTGATATGACAGGAGTAATGACACATGTATTGCGTCTTAATTTTTTGTTTAAGTGGTGATGCTGGACCCGGAACACCCAGAGAAAGTACTGGCTGGCTTCAGAGCACGCTAGATAATTCACTGCAATAGCTATCCGCCAACCAGCTTCGATTTCGTTTTGCCGGAGGTGCACGTGATCGCGACGTCGTGCGCGCGTTGGGATTGGGATATCGGGAACGTTTCGGCACTCGATCCTGCTCTCTCGGTGGTTTGTCGAAGGCTCAATGAGTGCATAGTGGGTATTTTCTTTTTCAAAACTGCCGCCCAAAACACGCACGGCTTGGGCCAGCGAACTCAACCCGGACGAGATGGTCATTTCAAAAATCACGCGACGTTAGTGCGGAGTGGCCAGTAAAAGCGGGTGCGAGAGAGAAAATGTGGGGGCTTTCGCTTCTTGAATATCCGACTTTGCATAGGTGCTACGGTGGAGTAGTTTCCTTGCGCCTTTTGTATGCGTTTGTCCGTAGGCGTGACGGAATTGCGGAGTGAGGTCGCGCACTGGCCATGTCCAAGCGCGAGTTTAGGCTCCGACGCTGGCTGCCGGCGCGGTGAACCAGGAGACGCAGTGGTTACTGACGCCCCATTTAGTGATCGCTGCGTCTATAGGTACGTCAGACGTACTCGAAGCCCAGAAGCTAAAGGTACGCCGGACAGAGCGAAGATAGTGTTCCAGGATAGCTGACCCTGTTTCTACTACGGCCCCTACTGCTACACTCGGAAAATCAGTGATGGTCTTTTGAAGGTAGTGCGCCGCAAGGCGCCAGAAAACTTGTCCGACGTACCTTTAGTATCTTTAGCTTCTGGGATTCGCGTACGCCCAACTTACCTTTAGACACAGCGATCACCAAATGGGGAGTCAGTGCCCACTGCTAATCCTGGTTCACCGCGCCGGCAGCCAGTGCATGAGCATGGAGAAGTCGCGCATCAACGCAGACTATACGAGCAAAGAACCTTCTTCTCTGTAGTACCTTCGCAAACCCAGATAATGAAGGAGCAAAAGCCCCCAGATTTTCTCTCTCGCACCCGCTTTTACTCGTGTCTGCGCACAAACGTTGGTCGACTCCCGAAATGACCACCTCCTGCCGAGGACAACCTCAGATCGCGTTTTCCCTTATGCCTTCATCTGAAAACAGCCTAGCCTGCCGACCAATCCGGAAGTGACACCACCGTGTCGTCGGAGTTCCGGTGAAATCCGTCTCTGGTCGACCGGCCAGTACGAGCGCTTTGTCGCAGGGCTGGTTAATCTAAAGCGACCTGTGATAAACGCAACTTAGACCAATATAGACCAGTCTAATCCACCAATATAGTGAAATGAAGAATGCGTAAATGAAAATAAGGCAGGGATCATGATCGCCACTGCGTGAAAAAGTTAATCTCGTGGTAATCTGCGAGTGCTCGGGACATATTGAAGTTCCTTACCGATGAGAGCGACGAATTTGAAAAACACTTGTCTCTTTTCCTTCGATTATGAAAGCCTTCCATGACCTCACAGGCTTTTTGGGACGCGACCATTTTACCCCATCATAGTCAGCAGCTTGCCTGTGTAACGTCATTGAACCCTTCCATATTGGAATGAAAGCTCACTTGCGGGTTAGGTTAGCGTTTATCACTCTCACTGACAAAAAAAAATTTAAGCATGCCGCTAGTGCTGGCGTAGTACAGCTTAACCTCGACGTTAGTTGCGCATTCGCTATGACGATGGCCTGCTAATTTTCACCCACCCATTTTTTATTGGTTTATACATGGTAACTTTTTTTATCGAACAAGATTAGTTAAAAGTTCAGCGCGAGTCCTTTTCCTACTTCAGTCGTTGTCACAGTATCTCTGTCGCCAACAATGTATATTTATCGTATTCGTCTGGATCTGTAAGAATGTTCCAGCCGCAGGTTTGTGAGCGAGCTCCCTTGAGTGCGGCAGTGTAAGATACTTGAGAGCATAGCGTTACGGCCATAGGTACCGTGTTGACCCTACTGCGCATGCGCAGGGTTTACTCGGCTCCAGAAAGTTTACCGGGCGGCTACCGTTGGTGTCATGACCAACTCGCATAAAGGAAGTCGTTGCCGGCAGGGAAAAGGGTGAGGCTAGAAAATGTCAGTTTGTCTGAGAGATTCCTCCACACTAATGTTGTGGCCTCATCTGCTAGACAACAACAGACCCACTTTTCCGCCCCCATGCCTTCACCTAGGCCTAGCATCGTCAAACCGAAATACCCATCAGAATGTTAGCGTTAAAACGGCGCTTATACTTAGTCCTCAGCGTGAGGTTAGTCCACAAACGATGGCTGAATTTTGTCCTTTAGTGCTTGCTGAGGCGACGAAGAGCAAGTAGCGCGGGCGAATGAAAATCGAAGCGGTCATCCTGGACACTGCAATACCGTTAAGCAATTACGCTCCCGACTGCTGCCGTCCAGTAAGCTTATCCAAGCCCGGCAAGCTCTGTGCATGAGCAGTCCTGGCAGCCGGTGCCGATAATGGTAAGACAGAAGCGCTGTGCTAACACTTCCCGCTACCTGATGAGGTTTTGGGCACACCTTGCTCGGCGTTAATCCCTGACGCCCGCTCCTAGTTCTTCGCCTCCACTATGCCTTCATAAAACTTACATTTAGGCTGAAGTTAAGGGCCCGGAAATAAGAAAGTAGAATTTCTCTTACCCTTTGCACCCACAGTAGACTCCATGGTTCCAGTGTTGCAGTGGCCAAGGAACGAGGTGTCTCAGGAGGAAGGGGAAGGCCGTGGGTGGCTGGAGACGGGGTGAGACTTCGCAGAAAAGGCGGAACCGGTGAGCACAGAAACGGCCTCGTACTGGGGTCTGGGAGCCTTCGTTTCTGGAACGCGCTGCACGTTCAGAACTGAGCGAGCAGCGCCCGTGGCTCGTGCTCGTGCTCGAGGCCCGCTCTTCTTTATTTGCAACACTGTGTGATGATGATGATGATGATGATGATGATGATGATGATGATGATGATGATGATGATGACCTGAAAGCATGGTGCTGGAGCATACCAACTAAGGGGGATTGGTGACTGACTGAGTAGCGTAAACAACAAGAGAGAGAGAGAGAGAAAACATTAATTCGAACCATCGAGGTGCTTGCTCTTCCTCGAATAGTCAGTTAGAGCTCAAAAAAAAACAGGACGCCGATGATACAATATCTGCTTTTGTATCAAAAGAGAAAGAAAGAATTCCAGCTAGTACAGGAAACGAAACAAATAAGCGAACACTAACGTTAACTGGTGTAGTCAGATGGCGTGACCAAATGAATTTTCCTGGGGCTAACAAGGGTAGAAACTCGGTCGTCTTGAGGATCCATGACAAGACGAGCACAGCCCGGAAGACGAAGGTACAAAAAGAAAGACACACGACACTGTAGCTGTCTTTCCTTCCGTGCTTCTCCGCACTCAACTCGTTCCGCTTTTTTTTTTCGATGGCATTGCATGCTTTCCTATGCGTGCTGCCCGGCCAGTATGCGGATCTTCGAATAGACTCTTCAGGAAGTGCAGGCCAAGCTGGCACCGAGGATTTTCTGACGCATTGTTCCTGGGGAAGGAGAATCGCCGTGAGTAAAAAGAAAAAAAAGAGTAAAGAAACCGATGGCTTCAACTTCGTTTTAAAACAGACACAGAGAAGTGAATGAGCGAGGTGAAATTTGTTAATGTAAATATCACCCGTGCATACGGGGATGCGGAGAATCATGAAAGCTATTTCACGCGTGGCTTTCTCTCCTTTCTCGTATGGTGTTTTTCGCTACGGTGCTTCAATTCTAAGACGCCGGAGACGCTGGAACACATTTTGCATGTTTGCCCAGCTTATATGTTCGAGCAACGGACGTTAGATAACTTCCTAGGAAGCGTTGGCAGCAGACTTCTACAAGTTAAACAAAAAAAAGTAACCGTTTGCAAGTACAGTCTCCGATAGCAAAAATATAATTCATTACCTTTACTAATAATTGGCCAACAACAATAATTGTGCAGTTACAGAGAAGTAATCCTTTATCTTAACGTTATACCTTTATCGTTGTGCGTCTCACTGCTCCCGGCGGGTCTCATATATTCAAAATTGAACGGCTGCTTCGGCTCGTTTTAGACGTGGTTATATTGCGCTCGGTTTTACACAGACGGTATTAAGGAAGGACAGGACGTGGACGGAGGTAGCGCAACGTCCGTCCAAGTCCTGTCCTTCCTTAATATCGTCTGTGTAAAACTGAGCGCAATATAACCATGAATGTTCACCAACTAGCCCCCTTCATTGCTTTACTAAATGTCGTTTTAGACGCTCAAGCTGCTAGTTCACGCGCTCGTACAGCGAGGTCAGACTCGCTCCGACGGCGTTTCTCTTGGACTTTAGGTTGCATCCTCTGAGCAGGGGTTTGACATGCATGCTGTTCTGTGTGTTGCACGGGTGATTTCAATGAATGTATGTACCGCTCGCTGCACTTTGATGAGCGCATGTTGCCACTGCTTTACGAGCTTTGCTTGCTTTTTTGCTTGCTTACGGAGGGATGAGCCATTGAGAAGGTCACGTGTTTTTTTTTTGTACCACTCGACGAGACGTCGCGTTTCTGCACGTGGTATGCGTGATTCAGATGAATGTAATAACTGTACGCTTCACTTTGCTGAGTGCTTGTATCCTCTGCATTACGAGAGGTATGAGCCACTGCTGATGATGGTAGCTTTGGTGCCATTGGAGCGGACGGCGCGTTTCTTTTTCAGCGCAATTGTGAGTGTGAGCCACTTAAAGCGCTCGTCACTACATAGAATTCCTAAAGTGCACACCTTAATTCACACAAGTTTTCCTAGTACATACATAAATTTCGCGGTACGTTCATCTAAAAGGTATTAACCGCCTAATATTGTACCCTGTTGATCACATACTGATGCGTTGGAGTATAGTTTTCCCTATAACATTCGAAAATTGTAATTTGCTGCCTGTAGCCATTCGTTCTCTTCCCTTGGGCAATTTCTTACTCGAACTTCTATAACATACGACAATACCAAATGCTTCAGGCGGAAATTGTTTATTGACAAGTTCAGCGGAGCCTTGGAGACTCGGCACTGGTGGAAAGCGGCCCCTGAGTAGCTGCCTTCCTGGTATTCGTTTGTAGATGCAAAAAAGCAAATATGTATAAGAACTCATATAAGCCGCAGATTTTATTCAGCAGCCACGCAAGCTGAGCCGCACGCCCTTCAGGTTAAAAACAAGCATTAAAAATCCACATTTGTAAATCAACACATTTGTAAAAACGTTCCGCATACTTTGTAACCTGTCCACTCTCTATCCACTTACTGTAATCTTACTTTCAAACCAATGTACTCACTACACAGCTATTATTCCTAATGTCGTACTCTATAGGTTCCAATGAGTAAGTGGTGAATGGAACGTATTTGCACATTTCTTTTCGCTAAGCATAACTTATGTGCATCCAGGTTATTAGCATAGAGGCGCGCAAGCAACTTGTAGCATTCTCGATAAATTATGTGATTATTGTTGTTGTTAAAAACATTAATCAAACAAAGGTGTTCGGGGCACGTAGGCCCCTGGGCCCCCGCACGACCGTACTTCACTTAAGTGTTCATGTTCCGTAGGTCCATAACACTGGCAGCCCGGCTGGTCGCGATGGTCAGCGTTGCCGGGTCCTCAGAGCGGAGCACGGTCTCCCAGTCCTCCCACGAAGTCAGGTGCTCCAGGCCCCGCGGGGGAGGGTCCACCGGGCGAAGCGAGAGGATGTGAATGGCGGATGCGAACGGTTCGGGACAGAGGGCGCAGGCGGGGGTGGGGAAAGAGGGACGGTATTGGGATAGGGTGACAGGGGAGGGGAGTGTGTGGGTCTGGAGTTTGAAGTTTGAAGTTTGAAGTTTATTTCCTTTCTTCATTACATAAAGAAAGAGGAAACAAGAGCTAAAGGCCATACGGCCTGACAGGGGCTCTTGCTCCTAAGTGCGTTCGGGTTACATGATGATACGATGTACAAACAAAAAAAGCAAATATAACAGGAAAACAAGCAAGTACGATGTACAAAAGACAAGTAAACAAGATAATGTGTACATTATACAATGACTATGTGTAAAAGACATTTATGCTACAGTTTTTTGTTTGTGCAATCACATTTACCGCGCAGGTTAAGCAATACATATATAGTGCATTATTAAAAAAAATTTGTGTGAGAGCAATTTATGTGTAATTAATTTGATAGTGTATGAGTAGGTTTTTTATATATTGCTTAAAATTAGGCGCACAGAAATCAATTTTTTGCTTAACAATGTTTAGTAGCCTAGGTATTTGATATCTTATATCCTGAAGTCCGTAGTTAGTACGCGTGAATGGTATTTTCTTGATTTGATAACGTAATGGGTATCGAAAAGAAGTGGGTATGCTGACAACATGGAGCTTGTGTTTTTTTATATGTAAGAGTAATCTATAATAAAATACTTGATTTGCTCGGATCATTAAATGTTTGTCGAAGAGATTGTGTGTGGGTAAGTCACGTGGTCTACCATGGTAGTTTTCAAAAATTCGGACTACTCGTTTTTGCAAGCCTAATAACTTATCATAGTTTTTTGTTGTAGTTGTTCCCCAGATCAAGACACAATAAGATAGCTTCGAGAAAAAAAGGGCGAAGTATATTGATTTCTTTAGCCATAAAGGAATTAAATCACCTATTTTATACATACAGCCTACTACTTTGCTAAGATCATTGCAAAGCTTATTGACATGATTATCCCAGGAGAGGTTTTCTTGGAACCATACCCCCAAACACTTTTGCGTTGTTACTTGTTCTAGCCTCTTTGTTTGAAATAGAACAGTTATATTAACAGGCATTGGCTTGTTTATCGGTCTAAATATTATATATTTGGTTTTATTGACATTCAATTGTAGTTTGTTTATGTACAGCCATTCAGATAATAAATTTAAATAATCATTTATTTCTTTTTGTATGCATTGCAAGGAAGAATTTGCAAAGAAAAGATTAGTATCGTCTGCGTACATGATGATATTAGGTGAGGAAGAAATGTTAGGAAGGTCATTGATATATAGATTAAATAATATAGGACCAAGTATGGATCCCTGTGGCACGCCATTCTGTATTTTGAGAAGTGAGGAAGTGGCCTGATTATATGAAACAAACTGATAACGATCCGTTAAGTAGCTTCTCATTAACTCTAATGCTGTACCACGTATACCGTAGTCATAAAGTTTGCACAGAAGTATACCATGATTTACGCTGTCAAAAGCCTTACGTAGGTCCAGGAATAAGCCTACCGTGTATAAACGGTTTTCTATATTTTGCAGTATTTGATGTTTTATATTTAAGAGCGCATCCTCACATGATTTATTTTTTTGAAATCCGTATTGCGCCGTACTAATAATAGAATATTTCCTTAGGAAACCTTCTAGTCGAGTGTTTAGAACAGTTTCAAAAAGTTTTGAAAAAAGAGGTAGTATAGATATGGGTTGGAAGTTGTTTACACTATGATCAGCACCGCCTTTATGAACCGGGCAGACTCTGGCTATTTTAAGTTTGCTAGGAAAAATTCCGGACTCAAACATTTTATTAATAATATGAGCTAATACATTAGAGATGATGTCAGACACATACTTTATAGGAGATGCCATGATACCGTAGAAACCTGCAGCACTGTTTGACTTAAAGTTTTTATCACTCTCTCTACTTCGGTTGGTGTCACCGGAAATAGCATTAAAGAGTTTTGCAGAGACGGTTTCACACTATGCCCTATCTCTTCTGGATCTGCTGCAGAAATGTTGCTGCAGCATTGAACAAAGTGAGTGTTTAGGATAGAGACGGCTTCTTCACCCGAAAGAGTGCCGTTAACCGACGCTATTTGTAGGTCTTGAGGGCTAGCCTTTCCTCCAGATATTTTCTTAATGTCCATCCAAACTTTTCTTGGATTCGTATATATGCGCGAGAACACCTTCTCATAATATTTTTCTTTTGCCTTTTTTAATTCTGAATTTACTTGGTTACGGTACTCCTTAAATTTGGCTAATTAATTCATGTCTCTAGTTCTAAGGAATGTATGGTACATTTTATTTTTGTTTTTTATTTTTGTAAAAAGCACTACATCTATCCACGGCTTTCTAATTTTTTGGGGTCGTTTTGTAGCACTATGTTGCGGGAAGGCTATGTCGTAGCAAGTGATTAGTTTATCGAAAAATGAATTGTATGCCTTATTTGGGTCACTTTCAGTTAGTTCAGATTCCCAGTTTTTTTCCCGAATAAGAGAGCGAAAATAGGCTAGTGTCGTTGTATCTTATGACACGGTAGGAATATACAGGCGCATTATGCTTGTATTTCTGCGAACAAGGCAGAAAACAAAAAATGGGAAGATGATCGCTTATATCAGAGGACATGACACCAGCAGTCACAGTGGAATCATGTACATTAGTGATACAGACATCTAATAAGGTTTGACTGTGTGCTGTAACTCGTGTTGGCGAGGTTATAATATTCGAGCATGCGTTAGAGTAAAGCAACTGATTATATTCTCGTGTTATTGTATTTTCAGCCATCATATCTATGTTCGTATCACCTAGTATGGCAAACATTTGGCCGGTGCCGCTGAGATAAGCTAGCAGGTTATCCACAAAGGAAAAGAATTCTTTTTTGTCCCCACAGGGTGGTCTGTACACTACTGAAAATGTTCCTGCTTGCAGACGAATAGTGAGGCATTCAACGTTGCGATTAATTAGGGAGAAATCAGCTATTTTCTCCAAGTTTAGATCATTTCGTACATATGCTGCTAGACCACAACCTCCGGCGTAGGTACGGTTTAGTGTGTGATGCCTGTAGTTTTCGAACTGTGTCGGGTAGTCCTTATCAGATATCCACGTTTCAGTAAAAAGAAGAACATCGGGATTAGTGTTGGTGTGTTGAAACAATTCTTCAATTTTATCTTGTTTATTTTTTATGCTTTGGACGTTTAAATGAAAGATTGAAATATGTTTTTGCGAACCCGCAGATATATTTGCAAATGAAAGGTAATCATGATATAAAGATTTATCGACTGAAGCCATATCTGGACTTAAATCAATAAGAATTAATTTGACGAAATAAAGCTGAATATTAGGTTATCATCTTGCTGATATCTTCAGTGCTGAAAATATGCAGAACAGGAGATGTTTCATTGCGCCTTGCCATTACTTTCCCTCCAGTGGTCCAGACATATTTCCAACCAACCTCATTCTTCCTTTGTTTCGCAGCACTTAGTAATTGTTTACCTTGTCTCGTCAAATGCTCATTGATGAATACAGGACGATCCTCATCAAAGCCAAGCATTCTGGCATTAATTTTTTCCTTTCGCGATTTAGCAAGAAAACTGTTCCTTTTGAAACGGCGCACGAATCGAACAATTATGTTTTGTTCATTGTGTTTCGCTGTCGGTAGCTTATGGCATGCATCAATGTCGGAATCTTGCACATCCTCTGCAACAAGTTCGCCAATCTTCTTTATAATAGCTATTGGCTCAGCATCAACAGGAACACCCTTGATTTCCAGGTTGTTGGAACGCTGGTACGTTTCAAACTCCTCTAGTTTCCGCGTCAGCTTAGCATTTTGCCCTTTAAGTACCTTGTTTTCTGTTACAATGGCATCGATTATTTCTTTCAATGCTCCTAAGTCCTTAATTTCCTGTTTCAGTTCTTTTAGATCATCTAGACTTTTTTTTATCTCTCTCAGTTCATCAATTATCTCAGCGCGCAATTCGTCCACAGCTTTTTTTGACATGAGGCTTCTGGACTATGACACTATTTCACGCTTGTAAAGTCTAGAATGTTTAAGAAGCAGTTCGGCAGCAGTGCATAAATTTGAGCGGGAGAAAATCGAAAATGTATAGCGCTCACCTGCAACGCAGATAGATTTTAGTTGTGTGCTCAAGTTGCACTGCTGCCGAACTGCAAGCCTGGTCGCCGATCCGCCGCTTTTTAAACCAGCCGTGGTGTCCTGATGCCCTCTTGTGGCAGAAAAGGCGCCCAGGGAACCACGTGGGTGTCAGATGGACGATACAAGGCCAGGGCGATGAAGCTCCGCAATCTTGTAGGCGTCACCCCACTGCTCCACGTGCGGCAAATCCAGCGGCGAAAGCGATAGCTGCAACGCAGATAGATTTTAGTTGTGTGCTCAAGTTGCACTGCTGCCGAACTGCAACCTCTAAAGTGTCGTTTGGAGTCACCTCCAAAGTGTCGCATGTCTGTTGTCTAGGGATAGGTGAGGTGGGGGGTAGATCTGACGTGCGGCTCTATAAGCCTGCGTCAGATCGCTGAAATAGTGCATGCGCTCCTTCGTGAATCCCGGATCGGAGGCCACCTGAGCCCGGTTAATAGAACCTCGGGCTAAAAGTTTGGCAGCCTCGTTTCCGGGATTCCCGGTGTCCGCAGGCACCCATATCAGCTCCACATGGCGGGGTGGAGGTGCAATGGGCGAGTCCAGTATGCAAAAAGCAGGAACATGGATGGACTCGGCCTCGTGCAAAATTTAGTATAGCTTTTTTTGATCTATTATTATGTACGGCGCTTCCATATGGGTGATGGCAATGACAATCGCAGCTTCCTCTGCTGCTTCTGGGGAGGTGTGTGTGTGGGGGGGGGGGGGGAGGGGTAGTGTGATGAGTGGGCAGAGGGAGGAGTCCACCACGGCGGCAACCGCTAGCTGTCCCATGCATGCGGCGTCCACCCATACGGCTTCCGGTTTGGGGCCGTACTTCAAATCATAAGCAAAACCGCCTGCTTCTTGGCCAATCCCCCATAGTGGGTATGCCCCACTGTCTGGGACACCAGACAAGGCTATGCACATTGCGCGATAACTTACAACTCGAAGGGTAATATCGCGAGCCTGAACCTTCTGCGCTGCTATCGTGAATCGCAGTTAAAGGTGTCATTGATTTTTTTTTTTGCAAAAATATAACGGCGTGCACGTACGTTTACGAGGCAGGCCTTTACGCCGCACAGTGCCAGAAAGTACGTTTGCAGAGTTCTGCCTTGAGCTGCCAAATAACGTAAGTACACGCGATGAACACACATACACATTTCTTATGTTGCGCAAAGATGCATTTAGCATATTTTAACCTTAATCAAAATACTTTCACCAATGACAGGATTGTGCTTCACCACCATTTGTTTCTTGCATGACATCGGAATGCGCAGCGCTATCATCGCTATCTCGAAGGTGGCCAGCTACACACTCTACTGGCAATGACTCAACGATTTTGCTAGACACCTGGCCAGACAGTTCGTCGGCATGCCGGAGAGATGTCTGGCCCAGATAACGGCTCCTGCAAAGCTTCCGCTGAAAATGTTTTGTTCTTGCGCGGATGTATTTTATTTCTACACTCCTGTGGCCGCGGGCTTGCTCATACGTCATGGTTCTGTTTCGTCGGTTTGCCTTAGAACTGCCGTGGTACAGCCTCCCTGATTTTTAATAATATAGCGCGAGCGTCGACTGAACTGCTTATAACTGCTTATAACGGCGATAAGCGTGCAACAAGGCGAGAGTTCGCGCACGAGCCTTGTTGCCTTGTTGCACTCGCCTTGTTGCACGCTCTTTTTGCACGCTTATCGCCGTTTTAAAGCGCTCACCAGCAGTTCAGTCGACGCTCGCGCTATATTATTAAAAATCAGGGAGGCTGTACATTGTTTAAGCGGAAGCTTTAGCTCCGGCATATCTCCGATCTCTTAGTAGGGAAACGACAGGAAACAAAGACATACAAAAGTGAAGTTCACTATAGGGGGTTAGAAAATTTAGTTGTGGGAGTTCATAGTCCTTCTTTTTTTCTTAACTTAGCTAGGACATTAGGCAGTATAACAGCCAGAGCTTGGTGCGCAACTCACCGCCCCGTTCCAAAAGGGACACTCCATCCATGCATGTGGTATGTGGAAAGGTGCAATGGTTCCAGGACTTACATTTGAAAATGCGGTTGTTTGCTTGAAATCAGGGGTACAATAGGGACTCGATGGCAAACAAAGGTAAGTGGGACGCCTAACATTGGGCGCTCACGGGAAGACTACAAATAAGTTGTGAAGGGTGATATGGGATGGACAAGTTTTGAAGTGAGGGGCGCTCACAGAAAAAATAATTACGAAGAACAGCTAAGGAATATGGAAGAAAGTAAATAGGCTGGGAAAGTGTTCATGTACGTGTACAGGAATAACATCGATTCACAATGGTCGAAAAGAACTAGGAAGCTTACCAGCAAGTATGCGGCCTGTATGGTGAGCAACGAAGAACGTCAAGCGTGAAGTCAGAGAGGCAGAGATAATCTCATGGGTGGCGGCAATGGAAAAAAAAACCTGCCATGAGTAAGTACTTAGGAGGAAGAAAACGAAATTAGGAAAGAAAGAAATTATAACTCATACGGAAGCTCATTAGTTTTCGAAGTGGGATCAGGATGCCTTAGAACACGCAATTATAAAGCGAGGTCTAAAAAGAAAGAAGCATTTGCTTGCTGCAGTAAAGCTAGGGAAACGATTGAGCATGTTGTATCAGACTGTGAAGATATCTGCCAAGCGGTCGATTTAGGTATCACTAGCCTCCTCGAATCTCTTGGATTCAACGAGAGCAGGGGGAAAGTTAACATGTCCGCAATAGAGATTATTAAGAGGAGATTGGAAGATTGGTGGAAGTGGCGAAACGACAAACAACGGAGGCGTACAAAGGTCACGATAGGGGCTAGAAAATTTTGGTTATGGGAATTAAAGGTGGGTCTTGTTTTTACTTGTTTCTTAACATAGGTAGGACAGTAGGCAATAAACAAAAGTTTGGTGACGCAACCTACCACCCCGTTCCAAATGGGCGGTAAGTTCTTAACATCCACCCACCCACCCGTCCGTCCATCCGTCCGTCCGTCCGTCCGTCCGTCCGTCCGTCCGTCCGTCCATCCATCCATCCATCCATCCATCCATCCATCCATCCGTCCGTCCATCCGTCCATCCGTCCGTCCACCCGTCCGTCCTGCCGTCCGTCCGTCCGTCCGTCCGTCCGTCCACCCATCCATCCATCCATCCATCCATCCATCCATCCATCCATCCATCCATCCATCCATCCATCCATCCATCCATCCATCCATCCATCCATCCATCCATCCATCGTGTTTATAAACATCCAATGTTTATCGTGTATACTAGTATAACGAATATATGCTTTTCATAAGTATAGAATATAACGAAGGTATTTTTGTCTGTGATGTGGCTGATAATGAGCATCGACAATTAACAGTGAGGGTTTCGTTGTGTAGGTTCTCTGCACATTACCCATTCGGGGCTCTTTGGGATTCACTGGTAATAACAAGCAAGACCCTCTTGGCTTACGCATTTATTATATTATTTTACGTCAAGCACCTTCGCCACATCCGAGTACGTGAATCTTCCGCCTGTAGGTGGCGTGCTCGGCAGTATAGTTGTGTATAGGACCTCGCCGCAACAACGTCCTCGTTGGTTTCAAGCGCGTGGTTTCAGCAATACATGAATGAAGAAATGTGGGGGCATGAGCGCTCCATTGACTAAGTGATTAAATGTTAGCGAAAAAAATATTTCACGGAGTAATAAATCGAAACTTTCTTCCGGGCACTGGCGACATGGCACGGGTAGGAGGCGCCCGGCGAGCGGCTATCTTCGTCCTAGATTTGATATCTGTAAAAAAGAAAAGGAGAGAGAGAGAGAGAAAATATAAGAACGCGTAGAACCACGGGTTTTTCTCGGCGCTCACAGAAGCTGGGCTGCGTACTTCTTTGTTGTACAAAAGCAACCCTACACTTTTACTACACATCACTCTTACCCCGTCATTTTCAAACGATCCTCGACTGGACGCCTTCTTTCTGCTCAACTGAACTGACCACAGCGCCACCTCTCGGCTGACAAAAGCGCTATGATTCTCAAGATTTGCTGCGGTCCGTCATCCTAACCCAGTGGCCACTTCTCTCGCGGAGCTACGCTGCCGTCGACTTTCTCGAGTTCAGGAGGAACTTTCTAGAATACAGGTTTTACACTTGTCCAACATCAGTTTCACGAGGCGAGGAAAAATGTTTCTCCTTGAAGAACTTAAAGGAAGATGAATAATAGTGAAGAGGCACGACAGCAGCGGCGTATTCTTTTCATAGCGTAATGTATATACAGGTTTAAATGCTAGCATTATTATTTTAGACCATACTCAGTACCCCAGCCATTAGGCAAGTTGTTAAGGTGCAATAACAAATAGGCGCAAGTTACATCAATAGGCGTCTGATAAAAACTTTGCTAACTATACAGTAATAACTGCGATTAGTTAGCGTGTGCAAAAGCGAAGTGTCACAGGTGAGCGCTTGTAACACGGACTTTCAGCTAACTCCACAATGTTAGCTTGTGTATGACGAAGGAGCTGGTTCTCATTTGTAGTTACGATGTCTTTTGAAAGACGGTTCCAGCTTCCAGTCAGAGGACATACGAGGCAATAAGGATCAATAAAAGATAGGGTTACAGAATGCGATGTCGAAGTTATGTGGGCTATGGCAGAAAGACGAAGGTCCAAGAATTTGTTTGAAGCGTGGTATTGTGGTGCAACCCGTCTATGAGAAACTAGTGTGGACATCACGCATGAGACAGAACAGCAAAGCTGTTTCGCACTGATGTTAGACCGCCGTTCGGTTGTAATATATATTTATTTATATATATATATATATTGAAGTACATGGGACAAATACACCTGAACGTACAGGGAAGCAGTCTTGTAAACATATTCTGTAAGCTGGGAATTATATTTAAACGGCATTATAGCACTTCGCGCACTGCTTAATGTATCTGCAGTGTGATCTTCTGTTAAACGGAACATTTGAGTAGAGAGCACGCGGACATTTTTCTGAAGTGAAAAATTGCCCGACTTTGCTGCAGATGACTTGTAGTTTGTGGCTTTGGCCCCTTTATACACACATGTGAAATCACGCAGCCTTGGTAATTAGAACATGCACTTAAGCTGCTCACTAGAGTGTGCCCTTTAACATTGCATCAGGCTGTGCGTCACCATTTATGAAAGCCTAATCGCAATAGCAGCCAAGAAGGAACCCTAAATGGAAAGAGTAAACAAGTTCAAACTCAAATTATTCTCGAACAAGTTCATTTTTGTTATTTTGCCGTAATAAGTTAATTATCACGAGAGAAAAAATCAAGGTCAATGTTCCGGTTTCTTTTTCTGTATTCCAAACCCACAGCTTCGGTACGTCAGTAGGACGTCATAGATTTCAGAGCGCCTTCTTTTCAGGACCGTTGTGGCAGAGTAAGGGTTCGCGAAACCTGTGTGGTTTAGGCTTTGGATGGAATTCTCTTAGAAAACGACGAAGTACATTTTCACCGACACAGAATTAATAAGGCTTCATGAAATTCATGACATCGTGGAGGGATGTTGCGGGAATTTCGAAAGCATTGTGGCCACTTTACTTTTCGTGCTTTTCATAGCTTACCAATCGGCTTCTCGCGCTAGGAGTTGCTCTTTTCGCATCGCAGAGGAGTAATCTATTCCTTGAGTGGTCCGCTGTGGTAGCTTACTGGCTACGGCGTTGCGTTGCTAAGCGCCAGGTCGTGGGATCGAGTGCCAGTCACGGCGGTCACCGCATTTCGATGGGAACGAAATGTGAAAGCGTTCATGTCTGTGAATTGGGTGCGTGTTGAGAATCCTACGGCGCGCCTCACAATAAGTTCGTGATTTAGTATGGCACGTAAAAGCCCCACAAAGTTTTTTTTTTCTCTTCTCGTTAGTGTTCATATAAAAGGGCTCCAGGAAGACACCTTGGCATTCTTTTATTCTTATCTACCCTTGCTCTCATTGTTCTCGAATGTATTTAATCCTCAACCCCCACCCCCCCTTTGGCAAGTGTAGCATTGTAAACTGGACTCGATGTTACTTAACCTCACTGCATTTCCTTTTTTGTGTGCGGGAGGTGCAGAATGATAAAACGCCAACGTGGTGCACCAATATCCCGACTACAGATGAAAATTCTTGTTTTAACCGCGTTCCGCGTACATCTTGAAACACTCCTGAGTGAATACTTCGAGCAGATGTGAATACACACGCTCGAACCGTTCTAGTGAAACAAGTTGGAAGGTAGAGAGACGACTAGGTATTTCACTCTCGATGACAGCCAGCCACCCTTAGCGGGTTCATTTCATTCGTTGCTTCACACGATATTTGATGAGGCCATATATATATATATATATATATATATATATATATATATATATATATATATATATATATATATATATATATATATATATATATAATTATGGGGTAGTATGGGTGAATTCCAAGGGTGCTGGACATTAAATAGTTGATTTACTCATATCTGAACGTTCCCGTACAGAGCATTAACTTTTCAAAACGTAACAACACAACTCACTTTAGAATTGAACATCCTTGACCTGTTCTGCTGCTCTGTGCTTTTGATTCTTGATGTGGATGAAATGTGCTGATGCTAACTTCTCAATGTACAAAATTAACTGGCGCAAGAAGCCAAGTACTGACAACCTGGCGCACATTATGTGAACCTGAGGGTGGAGAAGTCTTTAAAGCGAAGTAATCTTTGCCTATAAGGTTGGAGAAAGTAGCGAGCAACGTAGTAACAGCAAATGGAGGGCCGAGAGTATTCCTATCTTGAATTGTAATCGGGAAGATATGAACATTTCAAATCATCATTAGGACAAATGTACTCAACGAAAGAAAGTGTTTCTCGGTGTTATGCATGGAATCGTAAATAGGATATGTTATGATGATCGAGTCATAAACCGGTTGTGAAATAGTTCATCCGTGCACTCGCTGAACTTACTTGCCTAAACTCGCTCCGTAATCCACTGCCATTCACGACGGCGTTTTGGTTCGCTTCGTTGTTTTTATAGCACGTTAATAAAGAGACAGCAATGATGGAGATGACGTGCAACAAATTATCGAGCAACTTAGTCGACAGAGTGCAACAGTAGGCGTGAAGATTAACACGGAGAAGACTGAGGCAATTTTTGAATAGCCACTCGACAGAGCGAAAATTCGTGATTGGTCGTCGGTCCATGCAATCTGTGTAATCTTGCATTTAACTAGGGTGAATCATTCGCAGGGGACTGTTATCATGAGAATCGCTCTTACGCAAGAACAAAATTGATTGGAATCTACAGGGCAGGCATTGTCGAATCATGACCGCTAGCTTACCGCTCATTGAAAATTGTACTATCATTGCATTCCTTCCGTTCTAATAAATAGAGGACGAAATTGGGGCGGGGGGGGGGGTGCACGAAAAAGAAAGTTGAGAAAAAGTTAGGAGTCCCGCAACGAGCGATAAAAAATGTTATGCGTAACGTTATGAGACTGTTAGACAGCCCTGTGGATTACAGAGGAAGCAGGGGTAGCCGCTATTCTGGTCGAGGCACGAATGGAGTCGGGGAGGACTTGAAATGCACGGGGCAGATAGCGTGTATGACCTATTAAAGCTACAGAATAGTTACGGAGAGAAGGGAAGTAGCTGTCAAGGACGGCAGAGAAGTGGGCAGTGTGGCGAAAAATAGGTCATTCAAAGCCACTGGTTGGTGTCGGCCGGCACAAGACAGTGACAGTCGGGGATTGCAGGGAGAGGCCTTCGCCCTGCTGCGTAATAATCGAGTGACCATGATACTGATGATGATGATTTTGATGATGATGATTTTGATGGTGATGATGATGATGATGATGATGGTGGTGGTGGTGGTGGTGGTGGTGGTGGTGGTGATGATGATGATTAAGGTGGCGTCGTGCACGTACCGTACAGGCAGCGCGCCAAAAATCTCCCCGGATGGTAGCCGACGGAAACTCTGAGCAACTTTCGCATCCTTTCGAGCCACATAAGACGCGACCAAGCGCCTCCCCTGAGCTTGTCGCAGTTCTTGGGTGCCGCATCGTAATTGACGTCGTAGACGGCGATTCCGACGGTCAGCTGCGTGTTGTTGTCCAAGGAGAGGCAGAACTTCAAGGCGGCGCGTTAGGAACGTTAAGAACAACTGGTATGACGCTCACCAGCCATCATTTTCACGCACTAACATCAGGTACAGGTCAGTGAGAACGTTGCGTTGTAGGAGACATAGTTGTTTAAAACCACAGAAAGCTGAGCTGCGCGGGCGTTCGTGTTGTCCACTTCTCTTGCGTCCTGTCTGCACCCCTCGCCTTTTTTTTTGCATAGTGAGCTGCTTGTAGGGTGGACGGGGAACAAGGATGCGAGGAGGCACTTGAAGGATACACGCACATAGCACTGCGTGTGTGTATCCTTTGTTTGCCTGCTCGGGTCCTCCTTCCCTGTCCACGCTACAACTCGATCAAGATGAACAGCCGGAGCCCGCATCGCCTGTTTCCTTACGTCAAAATGACAAAACCCAGCGTATATGGTTATTAGTATTTTAATTTTTTTGTCGCTACGATGAGTATGAAACTTTATCGGACTTGAGCACGAGGAACTTAGCGCGAAGCAAATTAATTATTTCCGTTTTTGACACGCCGGGGCGCGAGTTTTCGGTTGTGGACAGTTCAGCTAATCGATTATTAAGGAACACTAACTATAATAACTATAGGGAAGCTGCTAGTGCCACTACACATGTGCTCCAATATGTTGCATGCCTTTTTCGCGCTGCCTTACGAGAGGTAGATCATTCGCCGAATTTAAATTTAAAAGAAAAGGGAGTCAATTTAAGAGGGATATAGAGGCTAATTTGGCGGTGTGGACTAATCAAAGTCTCGATAAAGATTGCTAAAACCTCGTTTTCTTGCTGTGATGAGGAGGAAACCAAAGTCTCTCCTCTGCAGTGGGAGAACTAGAGGTGCCAGGAATATTACGTTCGGATGGGTACTTTGTTTCGAAAGGTTACAGGGCGCACATTAAATGTGCTTTCGACGGGAAAAAGTGTCATCCATCACAATGTAGCACGAAACGAAGGAAACCCATGGGGGTTTCTCAGAAACTCGTCCTAATCCTCAAAATTCGTCCTAGTCCGGGATTCGAAGCCGGCACCAGCGCTTTACCTGACCGGTCGGGGCAGCAAATTGCAGCGCGAGGGCAAATTAACCTACAACTCAAAGCACAGGGACGCTGAATATGGCAGATATGTTTTGCCGAATCCCGCAAAGTTGGGTTTCATGCAACTGCGCTGGCGTTTCTAGAAGTTCTCACAAATCTGCCATATTTTATTTTTCTCTTTTTGTCTAGTGTCCGTTTTAAGCTATGTTGCAACTCGAAAAAGGAGTCGGCTCGCGGTTGGCACGCGAGGGTCCTGTAGATACGCCAAAAACATGGTGGGCGGGTTACCTTTTTTTTCGAGGGATTCTTCCGTCTCGAACGTCATCGTAAAGCCATGCTTCTTGTCGAATGTAAATCAGGTGACGTGATTTGCCGTGTACTGGAAGTTTTCGGTATATCCAAAGCTGCTGTTGCCGCAAACCTGAAAATGGCCGTAATAGAGAGACAATTAAGGAAGGGCGAGCTTATTGAACGTTTTCTTCGACGCCCACTATAGTACAGCATAGCAGTGCAGCAGTATGATAAGTACAACCTGTGCTTATCACGAGTTGCAAGCTCTGCAAATCTGAAATTTGACTGTTGTTCTGTTAAGGCGCCCCGGAGATAAACACGCAAGGTCGTCAAATGACGCGGCGAGACTCGGGTAGCGAGACAGAGGGATGGCCACTTGCACCCACCACCATTAATTTCGGCGGGCCAACTACGAATCGGAAACGAGCATGATTGCAAGACTATATAACCCACCCTAGCCTTGTCACAAGTTAACCATACAAGGTTTGCAAACTGTGAACAAATGTCGCTGGTGTAATTCATTACGTCGTTTATGTATCCAAGCGCCAATACGCCCTGAGCAGCAAGACTTTTCACGTACCCTACTGTGGCTGAGTCCAAGTACAGCCTCCCGAATTATTTTTTGGGGAATCAGTGTTATTTTACACGCGGATGTCAGTAAAAGTAATGGGGGAGAAGTGGATCCCTATCTTGCATTGCACAGAGTGCAATTACCACCACCCGTTCGTAGAAACGCGGTTTGAGTCGATAGGCCGAGGCAGATGGGGCTGATTGTGTGTGTAGATGCGTGTGCTGCCGCTACGACTAGAGTGCCTAAAGCAGGAACGTTACGAGCTAGCGAATCAGGTTGGAAAGCTAGCACACTAACTCAAGTGTGAACAGAAGCACCGGAAGGGGTAGCATAGAAACTAGCCAAACCGGAAAACTTGTTGAGGACTGTCATTCCCCTAAAGAACGGCGGTCACTTCCGTGCGAGCACAGCGAACATGGGCTCGCTTCGAAGCAGGCTTAGGGTAGGAAAGGAAAACCACCGCGACGAAAGGCCATGACAGACACGTCAGTAATGCTCCCTAATGTCTACCACTGAGGGGGCGGCTTGGGTAGCCGATAAAGCGAAGGAATATGCTGCGTCATGAACTGAGGGAGGGCATCATCGCTTGAGGTACAGCTCTCGAGATCGAGGAGGAGGAGGAGAAATAAACATTTTATTTAAATAGTGGAATAACATTCGTGCGGGCGGAATCCCTATTCCAGGGCCACACTGGCTCTAGCGGCTCGTTCGGCTTGGTCCAAGCAGCCCTCCCAGGTCCTGGCTGGCAAGTCAAACCTCCCACGACCTTTCAATATCGTTGCGTGCGACGAGGGGCGAGTTACCCTCTGCTGGTCTTCGTTTGGAATGCTAACTGATGTGTTTGAGGGTTGGTGTTTCGCCACACCAAGAACAGCAGTCATCGTATTGGGGCGGCTGTATTTTGCTAAGAGTGTGTATTGTGAGGTACCTGTTTGTGTGCAGCCGTCTCTAGCTCCTGGATTGCAAGCCTGTCAGTTAAGGTTGGGGCGGCGCCATTGTCTGTCTGGCGCGTCTTTGTAAATCCAAAAATTAGTCCTCGAGCCGGGCTGTCCACCCGCCGTTCGTTTCCCTGTACACCTTCGTGAGCGGTACACCATGTGATGACGTGGTCTTCTCGAAGGTTGATTGGACATTCCGAGGGAGGACGCCCCTGAGAAACAGTTTGCAAGCTTTTTGGGAATCCGGGAAAATATGTGCAGATTACCTCTTGCCCTCTGCCGCTCGTATGGCTAGTGCTATGGCTGTCACCTTGCCACGGTCGTGCTCTTGGTGCGGGTCGTAGCCTACGTGATCGCTTGTTGCCTTCTAATGACGACCGCAGTAAATGCTCCCTGCCTCCAGGGGTAGGGACTTGCGTCTGTGTAGCATGTGTTTAGGTCGCTGCGTAACCGTTCGAGTGCAGCCGCTCTCGCTCGTCTGCGGCCGGCATTAACCATGGGGTGCATGTTCTTGGGTATTGGCTCTACGTGTATGCGTTCCCTCTATTTTCTGGGTATTTGTTGCGTCTCCTCCCTGCAGAATTAGGGTGCCAAAGGGTAGTGCAGCCTTTGTAGTAAAGGTCTACCTCGGTTTATCCAGTTGAGCCTCTCTCTCTGCGAGATCAAGGCTGCCGCGGCTTGTTCATCGGTAAATACCCAAGCTCTGCAGATGCTCAGTGCCAGTGCAGTTGGGGAGGCCAAATGCACTTTGTAGGCCGTGCGTATGAGTCTGCTCCTCTTCACATCCGCTTTAAGGCTGGTATGGCAGAGCGTACGTAATACGGCTAATGATGAAGGCTTGTACCAGTCTCCTGGTGTCGCCCTCTCTCATGCCGTCCTTACTGCGGGCGATTCTCCTTATGAGTCTCGCTACGCTCCTGGTCGTGTGTTTGAGTCTGTCTAGCATTGAGAATACGCTACCTGTCTCCTGAATTAGCATTCCTAGCATCTTAAGCTCCTGCACTTGTTTGACCTGGCTTCCGCTGTGGTTGTTCCGCACTTGTTTGACCTGACCCGCCGTGGTTGCTCAGTGGCTATGGTGTTAGGCTGCTGAGCACGAGGTCGCGGGATCGAATCCTGGCCACGGCGGCCGCATTTCGGTGGGGGCAAAATGCGAAAACATCCGTGTACTTAGATTTAGGTGCACGTTAAAGAACCCCAGGTGGTCAAAATTTCCGGAGTCCCCCACTACGGCGTGCCTCATAATCAGAAAGTTGTTTTGGCACGTAAAACCCCATATATTATTATTATTAGGTATTAGAATGACCTCAGCCTTTTTCCATTCAGGTGGTATGGTCCCTCTTATTTTTCAAGCCGTATCGTTGAAGAGCTGCGTTATGTTCTTCAAAGCTTACGTGCCCAGGTTCCTGATCATGGGATTTGTAACACAATCAGGTCCGGGTGTGCAGTGTTCCTCTTGAAAGCCTGTGCTGCAGCTTATACTTCTGCGAGCGATATCGATTCGTCAAGGGCGAGGTTAGCCGGTCCCGTGTAACTTGGTGTGTGGTGGTTGGGGCCACCGTTTCTCCCACGTACGTGCTTTGGAGCTTCTGCAGCAGCTCCGCTTCTGAGCCTGCGTAGTTGTAAAAAAGTGTCTTGAAAGAGCCCCTTCTCCGCATATGTAATTGCGTGGCATGCACAGACACGGTTTAACACGTGAAATGAACGATTGGGCACAGAATAATTTTCCCCGAAAAATTGAAAATGTACTGAGAATGACCTCTGTGCGGCCAAAAAAAAAGTGCCTTGAAAGAGCCCTTTCTCCGCATATCTAATTGCGTGGCATGCACAGACACCGTTTAACACGTTAAATGAACGATTGGGCACAGAATAATTTTCTCCGAAAAATTGAAAAATGTACTGAGAATGACCTCTGTGCGACCAAAAAAAAAGTGTCTTGAAAGAGCTCCTTCTCGGCATATCTAATTGCGTGGCATGCACAGGCACCATTTAAAACGTTAAATGAACGATTGGGCACAGAATCATTTTTCCCGAAAAATTGAAAAATGTACTGAGAATGACCTCTGTGCGACCAAAAAAAAAGTGTCTTGAAAGAGTCCGTTCTCCGCATATCTAATTGCGAGGCACGCACAGACACCGTTTAACACGTTCAATGAACGATTGGGCACAGAATAATTTTTCCCGAAAAATTTAAAATTGTGCTCAGAATAACCTCTGTTCGACCAAAAAAAAAAGTGTCTTGACAGAGCTCCATCTTCGCATATCTAATTGCGTGGCATGCACAGACACCGTTTACACGTTAAATGAATGATTGCGCGCAGAATAACTTTTCCCGAAAAATTGAATAATGTACTGAGAATGACCTCTATTCGACCAAAAAAAAGTGTCTTGAAAGAGCCCCTTCTCCGCATATCTATTTGCGTGGCATGCACAGACACCGGTTAACACGTTAAATGGACGATTGGGACCAGAATCATTTTTCCCGAAACACGCCGCCGTGCTAAACGGGAAAGTTGGCAAAAATACAACAGTAGCATCAATTTATATACAGACGAACGGAAAACCTGGAATAGGGTCAGCAAAAGAAAAGGCCGCGAAACTCATCCTCTGCCTTTAGTAAACACACAAGGAGAGACTACTGAGGACCAAGCCGATTCTCTAGGGGCACATTTTCAGTACATTTCTAGTTCATCCCATTACTCAGATACATTCCAAAGATATCAGCGATAAGCGGAACGACAGCCTCTGGATCTAAAATGAAATAAAAATGAACCTTACAACCGCACTGCCTGGAAGCAAACAGTCAGAATTCCTCTTCTCAAAGAGGGTAAGGATCCGACTTGCGCCAGCAGCTACAGGCCTACAGCCCTGACAAGCTGCCTATGCAAACTCTTTGAGAAAATGGTAAACAGACGCCTAATTCATTATCTTGAAAGCAGCAAAATACTAGACCCCCTGCAATGTCGTTTCAGGAAGGGTAGATCTACAACAGATCACCTTGTCCGCATGGAGGCGAATATCCGAGATGCCTTCTTGCACAGGCAGTTTTTATTAGCGGTATTTTTTAGATGTGGAGAAGGCTTACGACACAATTTGGCGTTTTGGAATTCTTCGTTATCTGGCTGCTATTGATGTCAAGGCAACCTGTTGAACGTGATTAAAAGCTGCCTTTCCAATTGTACGTTCCGTCTCAGGGTAGGTAATATGTTATCTCGTCCATTTACGCAGGAAACAAGTGTGCCACAAGGTGATGTGCTAAGCTGCACCCTATTCATCGTAAAAATGAATTCCCTGTGTAGGGTTATAGCACGAACGATGTTTTATTCAGTGTATGTGGATGACGTATAGATAGGGTCTAAATCATTCAATATTTCTATCTGTGAACGACATGTAGAGCGTAGCCTAAACAAAATGTCTAAGTGGGCTGACGAGAATGGATTTAAGTTAAACCCCGAAAAAGCACATGCGTTCTATTCTGGAAACAGACAGGTATACTACCTAACCTTGCTATCTATATTAATGGACAGCGGATATCTGTCAACCACGAACATGAATTTTAATGAATCATCTTAGAATCAAAACTAACACTTGCCCCTCACTTTAGGTATCTGAGAGCGAAATCTCTGAAGACAATGAATTTACTGAAGCTCTTGTCCCGCGCATATCGGGGAAGTGAGAGGAGATGCCTTTTGAGCCTTTACAAAAGCCTTATACGGCCTGGCCTCGACTATGGAGCTATAGTATATAGCTCAGTTGCACCTAGTGCTTTGAAGATGCTGGATCCCATTCACCACTTAGGTATACGCCTGGCTACAGGCCCTTTTAGGACAAGTCCCGTGAAAAGCCTGTATGTAGAGTGTAATGATTGGTCATTACATCTCCAAAGGACATATTCAAGCTGTACCTATGCTCTCAAGGTTAAATCAGACGTGCAGAATCCATGTAACTCCTCTATTCGTGACGTGGCTACTTCCAGGCTATTTCGTAACCGCACAGCTATTAGGGCTCCATTGAACCTTCGTTTGATAACACTGGCAGAAGAAACAGGTGTCTTAGTCCCAGAGAATGTCCTAATGGCACCCACTCGCATTCCCCTAACGTTGGAATGTCAGACCTTTGAATGCGACATTTTTTTTCTCGTAGAAATATCTAAGCGGGCGTTAAAAGCACATATAGAATTCCATTTTCGTGAACATCAGGAGAAGTACTCCTTTTCAGAATGCTATACAAATGCTTGCAAGTTCCCTACTTGACTTTCCTACGCAGCTCTGGGACCCTCATTTTCAGTATCCGGGGCACTAAATCGACACACAAGAATGTTTACATTGGAAGCCTACGCTATACTCTCGATTATTCAAATATAACACTTACAAACCTTGCTAGGGCTGTTGTGTTTACCGATTCATGAAGTGTAGTCAAAGCCCTACTTAGACCATAAAAATATAAGAACGCTATTCTAAGTGAGCTGTACATTCTTTTGTGCTCCCTATATATGTGCAATCAAGTGATTGTTATATGCTGGGTACCTGTTCAAAAAGTTACAAGAGGCAACGAAGCTGCTGACGAAAGCGCTACGTCAGTAAATTTTAGCGACAAAGATGGAAATATCCCCATCCCTGCTACAGACCCAAAGCCTTTTCTACGCCGCAAATTGAGGAATCATTGGCAAAGCGAGTGGGATACACAAACAATGAATAACCTTCACATTGTAAAGCCAAAACTGGCGAACCGGATAAGTGGGAAAATAGCACGGTACAAGGAAGTGCTTCTTTGCCGATTAAGGATAGGCCCCACATACAGTACTCACTCTTATCTCTTGACTGGGGGCGATCCTCCAATATGTAGTAAGTGCAGCAATAGTCTGACAGTGCTCCATGTTCTTATTCAGTGCCCTGCAATAGAAACAGAGAGGAAAAAGTATTTCCCTTCAGCATATCTCGAAAATATACATCTTCATCCCGCATTTTTTCTTAGCGATGAACCGTTTTTTTTTAATTTGCAAATAGTTTTCAATTTCTTAAGCGAAACCGACACCCTGAAAATCATTTGGCCACGTAACTTTTAGCACATGACTAACAGCCCTGCATTTAAGGGCTTTCTTGAAACTCGGGTGTCACTGCTATGTTTTATTGCATCATGTTTTAATGAAAGCCCATTGGCATAGCCCACATCACTACCTAGTGAGCGTCATTATTTTAGCAGTAAATATTCTACGCCACTCACAGCGACAGATTTTAGGCCCGTTTACAGCCATGTCACATCTACCATGAGGAATTCATTGTGCACGCCATCCACAATACACCGTTAGCATTACCACTTCTCATGGCGCTCTTTGGCCAAACCTGGCCCTTGCGCCATAAAACACCACACATCATCATCATCAGATCCAACGAGTTTGGATATATATATGTACAGCGAAGCTTTCTGTGAATGCATAGAAAGTCGAAACACGAGTACACGCACGCACGCGCGCACGCACACACACACATACAAGCACGGGTGCGCACAAATTATGCCAAGCCTTTTGTTCATGAGAGTGGCTTGTTGGGCTAGTTGGTACATGGTTATGCTAGGAGAATGCTAGCAAACTTTAGAGTAGGAAAAAATCGAGAGGCAGACATAGACAAAGAGACAGGAAGGTGGCTGGACTAACAACTGAACTTTATTCATGAAAACGACGTCCCCCAAGTCCGTACTGAACATGCGCAGGCACAACAAAACAAAAACACGTTCAACACCTTATCTATACACGTCTACAGTTATCAAGAAATAAAAGCTCTTTCTTGGTTAGGAACACAGATGGGGCGCTTACACACTTCTCGGGGCCAAGTTTATAGATGCGATAGGCTTCAATCAGTTCTCTTTCTTGCTGAGTCTTCGCCTTCGCCAAGATTGAAACGTCATTGAAGATAGGATCACAACCGCACTCCTTACAATGCAGCGGAAGATTACCTCCTGCGCCTGTGGGTATTAGATTTGCATGCTCACGCATGCGATCATTGACACAGTGACCGGTTTGTCCTATATAATCTCTACCACATGTCAAAGGTATACTGTACACTACACATGTGTCGCACGTGCGGTGCTTCACAACATGCTTGGTATTGCACGTACTCTTTCGCGAACTGTGCTGTGAGACCCTACTGCAAAGTTTTGCAAGCTTCCAAGGCGCAGAACAAACCGAACTGACGTCGTTTCTTGCCGCAATTTTTTCAATCGATGAGAAATGCCATGTACATACGGCATGACCACCAAGTTCTTCTTTATTTTGTCTCGCACTTCGCGATCCTCCCTGTTTTTCTTTTTCAAACGCTTGTACACAGATTCAGCCACTGCAGTGATGAAAGTCTTTGGGTAGCCTGCCGCTAACAGTCTCCTTTCTTGCTGGGCGGCACTGTCTTGCATTAGATGCGTACAACTCTTTTCCACCGCATTCGACAAGCACAAAGAGGCTATGCCACGCTTTACCAGTTTCGAGTGAGCGGATTGGTACGGTAGCAACGTCTTTTTAGTTCTTGGACTATAAGCCCAGCAAATGTGACCTTGAGGGTGCAAGGTTAGAGTCAAATCGAAAAACTTGATGGAATTTTCTTGTGGTGCCTCGTGGGGGAAACTAAGATGGCGAGAGCAATGCTGAAAAACTAATAAAATACTGCAAATGATATCAGGGAGACAATCACTTCGTCTGATATTTAAGAGAACCAGGAAATCGTCGACATACCTGAACACCCGGGCAACACGGTAATCGGTAATGGCGTCTGACAAAGACTTGTCGAATTTCGCTAAGAAAATACCACACATTATCGGCGCAACACTTGACCCTATACAGATACCATTCTTCTGTAAAAACATCTTGCCATCGAATTTAACAAAAGTTGCCGACAAATAAAAAAGCAACAGTTCCATAAAACTCTCAGCCGAGAGGCCGCAACTACCTTGAAAAGAAGTCTCTCCTTGGCATTCGATAGCTTCCCGCACTGCCACAAAAAGTTCTTCATGTGGAATAGAATAATACAGCTCTTCGATGTCCACAGAAAATGCCGTGTTCGCTGTTAGCACTCCCGATCTCAAAGCGTCGATCACTACCCTTGAACTGTCAATGCCGAATGGGTCCTCAGTGGCAAGGGCATTCAAGGAACGTTGCAAGAACCTTCCAACAGGCTTCTGCCATGAGCCTTCTTCTGTCACTATGGTTCTCATAGGGTAGTCAGGCTTGTGCGTTTTTACAGTGAAAAATGCGGAAAGTACATCACCCTTGCTCTTCTTAACAGTCTTTTCTAACAACTCCAGGTTAAGCCTTTTTAGCAGCTCTAAGGCACTTTTCACTTTTTCTGGTTTTACGCACACAGCCTTGAAGTTTTTGCTCAAAGCTTCTTTGGCTTTCTTAGTAAACGAAGTATTCGGGAGGACAACAAACCCACCTTCCTTATCGGACTGCAGAAGTCCAAGGTCATTGTCCACGCAGAAACGTACGACAGGCCGCATGAGCTTTTCCGTGGGACCACGGGAAGGTCCTGAATGCTGGAGTTGTTCGATACCCTCTGATATGCACCTTTCCTTCTCCTCGGAAGGCGCTTTTCGTGATATCTCCCGGACAGTGGCTAGAAGCTGGTTGAAGCTGGTTGAACGCTGTTCGAAATCAGTGCGCTGCCGCCTAGATGCCCCTATCTAATCATTCCAGCTACCTGATTCAAGCGCAGGTAGCGCGCGTTTCATGTATCCAATATCAACTCGTTAACTGCAAATGTTCATTTCTCATGTACTGTAAGCTTGTTCACTTACTCCCTTATAATTAGGGTGTAAATTTAAAAACTGGGGTTTCCAAGGGTGTTTTTTCTTGAACACCCTTTTCCGTTATAAAAGGGTGTTTCAAGGGTGTTTACAAGGGTGAAAGGATAAGTACGCCCGCATTACACCCATAAGGGTGTGAAAATTTTTAGCGTGTACTGGAATACCGTCTTGAGTGCGACACCAGGTGGGAGACGCAAGCGCGACGAGCTTTTCGGGGGAGATCTGATGACGCTTAACGGCCCATAGCAAACGCGGATTATGAGAAACGTCGCTGTGGGGTGCTGCAGATTAATTTAAGACTATCTGGAGGTTCTTCGAAGTGTACCCAAAGCGCAATACGCGATCTTTCGGACTAAAACGCAGCCTTCACGACTGGGGATCGCCCCGGGACATAGCGATCACGAATGCAGGGCTATAGCCACTGTGCCGCCGTAGCTGGTAGGTTTTTAATAGGCAAGTTCACTGCGAGATTAATGTTCACGCGCACGCTAGGGCGCGCCTGCGTGTATCAGAATTCTCTTGAGTGTTATCGATAGTTCCGTATTCTAATCACCAAAGCTTTTTGCAATCGGATCGTGTGCGCGACGCGATTCGTGTAGCACTTTCTGGAAATCACGAAAGGGCCAGCGATTACTCTTTAACCTTCGACCAGTCACGTATAAAAGCAGCTGGCTTGACCCGGCGAGCAGATTTTCGTTGTGCTTGATTGTTACTTGTTTTGCGACGCTTCCGTCCGTCTGCAACGTGCCGCACGAGACAGATTGTCCACGCCAGCCAATAAACCACGAAATGAAAACACGTGTGCAGCTGCGTTAAAATTTTGCATTAGGGATTATCGTTATCGTCGGTGAATTTCTTTTTTATTCCGCCGCTTCTTCATCGATCTTTTCCGCTGAAAACACATTTTCCTTTATTCAAACGAGCGCCTTGACAGGAAGTTGGATATCATCTGCAGTGATTCTTCAGACTTGTCCATGGGAACCATGTGGCCGGCACCCTGAAGTGATGAAGCAGTAGTTCAGGAAACAAAGGCAACACTGCAGTTCCATCCGATATTTGCAAGTGTCAACTGAATTCTTTGATCACCGAGTCAAGAACGATATCCCTGTGCTTCCATTATATGCTCTTAGTAACACGAGTATAACTGAATTCCAAGTAGCCTGTGAGAAAGTTCCCTGCCCATTGTTTGAAGGACGCTTAAGCTTCGCCTTTAAGAGTGGAATGCGATAGCATTCAAAGATGTCTGACTGCTTCTCACGCTTCCCGGCAACTGCAGCATATGTAACCGTAACGTTTACCCGGAAACGCTGGCGGCGAACGCCATGCACGAAGGCTAGCTTTCTGGTAGGAACGCGGCCTCTTGCGTAAGCCTGTTCGCAAAGGTCGCGCACAGCCACGCCGAAAAGATATTACATCATCTTCAGGCTTCCGTTATTGATTTTAACTTCTAATATTTCAGTCTGAGAAGATTTAATATAAAAGACATGCGCTGTCGGTGTTTTGTTTCGTGACAATTGTTTGTGGGCTGTCATTCTCAAAATACCGAGGAATAACTTTGTGAATAATGTGAGACAACGTGTGAGCAATTTTAGTGATATAATGTTGTGGCAACATAACCCACATACACCGCATGTCATATAGCAAGGCGTGGTGTATACATATGCCTAGGTATATACGGAAATGTTTGCTCACGGACAGCTACGCCGACACCGCATTTTCTGCGACACGGAGCCCTTAGCGCTATCGCGTTAAGAAATGTGAAACATTACTATTTATTATGGACTTGTAAATCGTCTCGGACAAATGGCGCTTGCATAAATGCGCGAAACACCTCATAACATCTCGTTTACTAGAATATCAAAGATTGCCAGAAGTTTTACATGACCTCCGGCAGCAGGTTTACACGAGGCTCAAAAGATTCTGGTGTACACAAAAAGCCAACTTCACTCAATGAAGAATAATATGTCATCCTAGAAACTACAGCTCGAACATTTTGGTGCCTCCCCCACCTCCCACCCTTTCTTCTCAAAAGCTAAAATACAACGAAACAGAAAAGTAGGACACAACTCCCCCTTTGGCATGCCAAGGTAAAAAAGCACAAAGGGAGAATTTCACTGCGTTTGTTTAGTGGTTTTGCTAAGCCATATCGAAATGAAAAGTCAATTCGGTCTAAAAATTGCAAACGCCAGGAAGCACCAGGTCTCAATATGGTATAAAGCATAAGGTGTTTAAATTTAAACACTTTAACAGACACGGGACTACCGAGAGAGCGGAGACTGCGAACCTGGATTTCTACCTCCCTTTCACAGAGCGCTAAGCCTCCGCAAAACATTTCCTCGCATTTATTTTTTATTTCCAAGCTTAAACAGGCTCTAAAATTAGCGGTGGATTATTGGGGCCGTGGAGTGTCAAAGTTTCCCTTCTAAAGGACGTTGTCGCTTTCGTAGAACTTAGATCATCTGTCTGCCCAAGTACGTATTTCCTCAGTACAAGAAAGTGTAGAATCGTCAATATCGAAAAGAGCTGTAATGGGACATTTAACTAGTTCATAATGCTAAAGTATGCTTTCAAATCTTTATTTTCGTTAATTTTGCGGTAACAGCTTGATTAAGAAAACAGAAAGAAAGCGCTCAACCATGGTACGTATATTGGGACGATTATTTTCGGCTGCTTAGTGGCTATGGTGTTAGACTGCTGAGCACGAGGTCGCGGGATCGAATCCCGGCCATGGTGGCCGCATTTCGATGGGGGCGAAATGCGAAAACACCCGTGTACTTAGATTTAGGTGCACGTTAAAGAACCCTAGGTGGTCGAAATTTCCGGAGTCCTCCACTACGGCGTGCCTCATAATCAGAAAGTGGTTTTGGCACGTGAAACCCCATAATTTAAAAAAAAAATTAAAAAAACACTGTCCCCTCGGCGATAGTATCACCGTCAGGTGTACGCTGATCGGCTCGTTGTGAACGTTCAGATGACGCAGTACTCAACCAGCCAATCAGGCTCATCCGATTCTGCTAGTACAGCCACTCCGCGTGCGCCAATGGCGAAGGCGACGTGGCCAAGGCGATAGTATCGCTGAAATTGATCGTCGCAGAATACGTTCCGTCTTCCTTTATGATCCCAGTGCCTATAAATGTGTGTGACGTCACCAATTTAAAAGTATTTTCCTACATTTCTTCGTTGTGGAGCCTTGAAGTTAGCGAAATCTTTCAAGTTAAGCCTTTGGCTCTTTCACAATACAATGAAATCAATTTTTTTCGGTAAAATGTTAGTAGGTCCGAACCGATGCAGCCGAACTTCGCGACATGACGCCGGGTCCATGCGAAAACTTCAAGATGGCAGCGTCACTGGTCTTTGAGTCTTTCCTACGTAAACAAGCCTTCTCTTACGATAACTGTCTCTTTTCTGGTATTGTAGGGGCATAATTTACTAATACAGGTCGTCTTCGTTTGCTCTTTTGTGCCTTTCTGAGGCAGAACTGCCTATTATCCTCACCATGTTGCCACGCATTGTGTAGCTGCCTGCGCCTGCGTTTATCACCCTGTCTCACAAGACATCGTCCGCGTTTTCGTGAAGCCTGAGTGCTAGGAATATTAGCGATAGCGGAATTCCTTAACTGCTTCTTGTTCGGCTGTGTTCTACCAAACACTGCTGCGAATGACGGCTTTTGCTTGGGCGCTCAAGCCTCGCAAAGTATTACCTGACCCGATCGACACAATTCCCAACACGTGTCAATTACTGCACCAGTAAAATACACTGCAAAAAAAATTACCTTCACGGTGACGAAAGTGATGTCCTTGGCGAAGGTCTGCACGAAGCCAGCGATAAACGATCCAGCGTGCCACATCTTGTATTGAGATGTGGGCTGCCAAAGAAAAGAATGAGACGCACAAGGCAAAATTCCACATAAATAAACGAAACTAATGCTTCAACGCTTTATAATGCGAAGGTTGCGAAGGTAATGCTTATCGACTGAAACGCGATACTCCTACAGCATGGTGACCTGTACTTCGTCCCAGGTGGGCGCTGGGGACAGGGAGCTGATGCATATTTTGGGACATGTGAAAAGAGAAAGTCGCTTCGATGCACGTTGACGGCATTCGGTCCACTTAGCCATCTCCCAGCAAACAACGGTAGCGCCAAAAAAACGAAGCGGCCGGCATACTGTGAGAAATTTTCAAATTCGTAACTCTCCACCAAAAAGAGATCAAATTTCTGTTAGGTGCGTCAGTCAGAGCACCTAAAGCGGACAAATTTGATATATGAGCATACAGCGTTCGTGAAAGTGTTTCAACGTGCATGAGAGTTTTGCGAAGAGCCCACTCAGACATTGGTCGTTTTCGTTTTAGATACGTCATGAGGTACAGTGTACGTAATAGTGATATCGTTTTTTATTCCGGAATTAGTTTTATTCTTCATACTTGAGGTCTTCTTATACAATTTTTTAATTTCAAACATTTTTGGTTAAAAACGTTTACGGCATGAATAACAAGCTCGCCATTCTACAGTCGCTGTTTACTAACAGTTTACTTTAAGTGCAACAGATCTCGTCAAATTTGGTGCAGTGTTTGCAGATAAAAAAAAAACAAGTTCTCTCCGTTCCCATGTATTCCGATGGGAGATCCCATCCTAAAGCTTCCTCTTAAGAGCGTTTGAAGATTAGACTACTGTTACAGGATGCAAGGAAAGGGTGGAGGGGAAGAGGAGGGGGAGGATGAGTTTTAAGAAGGATAGGCGAAGAATTCACTCCTGTCTTCGCTTCCACAGAGCTGTTCAGGAGTATCGTACAAGATTCGTAGGCTGCTTTAGAAATTGCCACGCTATCCGACTAAAAGTTTGAGAGGAAAGTTTAAAAAATGCAATTTGTTGCATTTTTTTACGTAGACCGTCAACTCTTTTTATGAGCAGTATGTTGAACAACAAACATTCGTATGCTGCCTGAAGGCGCCAAACATGCCGCATTTGAGACGCTCGCTATGAAATGAAGGACGATAAGGGGAACGAAGAGACCCCTAAGAACATACGAACCCACCACCTTCGCATTACGTAAGTTCACGTGACCCATCGCAGATGTCCACTGTGGCGTTGCCTGTGCGCAGTAACAGTATAAAAGGGACATTATGTCCACAAGGCGGAAATTTTCACCTCACAAACTACTCCTGGTACACGTAGCAAAAAAAAAAAGACTTTTTTCACTTCTTTCTTCTTTTTGTGGAGAAAACATTACCTCGTATCCCAAGCTGCGTACGAACCAGTCGCCTCCGAGAAACGGGCACGCCATGTCCACGTCACCGTGATAAATAAGGCCTCTGAGACGCCCAGATTCGGCCAGTTGTTGCACCACTTCCCGCACAGTCACATGCTGCTGGGTGTAGTTTAGGGTTGCACTGTAATGAAGCATGAAACAAGGGGTTGTTCCGAGAACATATGCATATGCGCTTGCTATAAGCACACATTTATTCTCAAACTTAAAGCTCACGCTGTGCCAAGAAAAAACAACAAACATTTTAAAACAAGAAATGAGAGGAACCATGTAGTACTGATGGAGCAGTTCATTTCATTTTTTATTGCTTGTGATGGCTCCATGGCAAATGGCGTACATTTTTCGCGCAAAATTGCAGGCCCAATTAATGGCATAGCGGCCCCGTCCAGATGAAGCCAACGTGATGAACCTACAGTTGCTGAAGCTTATGTTCGTCACTAGTCAGTGCTCAGGTGTACACTGTATGGTGCAGTACCGAATCAATAATTTAGCCCTTGGTCGGCAACAATAATACATTCATATCGGTAGATCTTGTAATACCTAATCGCGCGGCTGTTACTCTTTCATAGGGTCTTTAAGGACATTGGGCTCAGGCGCATCCTGTTTGCCACACCTTTACGTACTTCATCGCGTGTTATCTATCACTGATGCCCAAGTGTCAAGCTGGCATTTCAAAATCATGCGTTCGCTGCCTCGTTACGAAAACCACAGCTAAATTATAGCATGTCGATTTCAAAGTTCGCAGTCCGCAACCTGTATATTTACTTGTTACCCTCTATAGGATATAATGAATGTGCAGTAACATTCTTCTCTGTGTAAGCTGCAAATGCATTGGAGGTTTTGCGAATGCATAAATACAATACTGTTAACAAAGGAGCCAATAGCAACAGTATGCAAACATTTTTGGAAAGTTACATCTGTACTATACCATTGCAACATACAATTCTAACTCAAATTTAACTCTCATATGCTTGAACTGCGCTTTATGGAGACCAATTTCACTGTATTGTAGAAACAAAACAGTTTTTGTAAACATATGCCTGTTGTCCTATGGAATTCAGGGCCGGCGCTCCAGTCCCAAAATGAGTATATTCTTCGCATTATGGTCAAATCGTTTTGTATAACATATGTTAGGACCTGTTTAAAAACGTTAAAAGCGTGGAAGCGAATGTAGTACATTTCCTTCTAAACGACATTCATCCTTGCAGAAGCTTCGTTGAATTTCCTTGAATATTGTTTATCGGACTTGTCTCCTCAGATTTTGCGTTTCGCTTCTTGAGTATGCCACGTGACACAGTGACAGTGCTGGCGCCCCCGCCCTCTACGTGACTGCGAACCCTTAAAATGGACTCACCTGCACGGCAGCCACATATGGGGAGACTGTTCAACGTGCAAAGCTTCGATGACGTCGCGTCTATTGTAGTACAGCAGCAAGTTGTCCTGGTTGTAGCAATTCGGAGTCTCGGACAGGCTCTAGAAAACACCGACGGACCACAGTCACGTGAGTACGGCACCGCATTTGCGAAACGAAAGCGGAATTGTTAAACGTGGTACTCACACTGGCTGGTTCATGACTGGAGTAATAGCGAAAATGGAGTTAAGAGGAAGCTTTACCTCGGACGCATCTCCGATTTCCGTGTTCAATTACTCGTGAAATGAAGAAATACATTTATCATCATCATACATCAAACAACCGTTGGAATTATCCGAGTAAAACTTGCTCGAACCGAGAGAAAAAATCTTAAATGCTGGCAACTCCGAAAGCAGAATAATTATTTAAGATATATCGTATTATACAAAAATTGCCGGAATTCCGCGAGTTAAAAAACTTGAAAAACGAAGTTCAGAAATACGTAATTATTCTCCAAAAACGCTTAGCTCAATTTTCTAAAGTGCATAGCGGACAACTTGATGTACGATTGTTCAGGTTACATGAAATTATTACAACATTTACGAGAGTTTTCCACAAGTAATTCTCCCAAATAAGTGCTATATATTACAGAGCAGTGTATAACATACCATTTATGTCCAAGCTATTATTCTTAGGTGCAGTTTCCAGAATTTTGGTCCAATTCTTTATTGCTCAATTACAGAGCATCAAACTTGATACTTGATCCTTTCGCGATGTTGCAATTTTCGAGAGGTTTTTTTTTTCGGAAAAAAGCACGACATAAATTGATAATCTACTTCTTTCAGTTATTAAATTTTCACTTGTTCTTTTACATGCCACAAACCTAATCAAAATTGGTTTAGTGGTTGCCAAAAACTATTTCTCCGTTTCCATGTTTTTAGATCGTATCTCCCGAGCTAATACTGCCTCTAAAGGACAGCCTGTGAGATGCGACAAATATCAGCACTGACTAACAGACAAATGTGCATTTCTTCACGCAGTAAATACTATTGAAAGTAACATGCTACATTGTAGGCTGCAATGATAGTCAGTTCTTACCGTTAGTGTTTGTCACTGTCTTTACCTCCTATAAGAAGCTCCGGATTGGGGTTTAGTGTCAAAGCATCTCTATCTATCTATCTATCTATCTATCTATCTATCTATCTATCTATCTATCTATCTATCTATCTATCTATCTATCTATCTATCTATCTATCTATCTATCTATCTATCTATCGCTCTCTCTCTCTCTCGGTATGACTGCTTTCGACTGCATCGCAATTATGACATTGCGTCGGTCTTCTTAACCTAATTTATTGCGCCTAATCTTTCCCCGTGTTTTGTTGTAGCATTATGCTCTTAAGATGGAGATTTAGAGCGAATTCAGGTCTAACTTCATTATTCCGATACATGTGGAGCACAGAAATGACCAAATCAGAGAACCACGCTCAATTTGAACAATGTTTCTCACATTTGAGAACTAAAACTAAATCATACCGACTGCAAGTAGCAGAATCTTGATTTAGGCCTAAACTTCCTTACAAAGACTGCCGTAAATATGTAAGGAATAAAAAAAATGTAGGCACGAAGTTAACAAATGCATAACTAACTCCAAGCCAAATAAAGACGCGCAGCTGTGTAAACTGCACTTGTCAGAGTATATCAAGCAAACAGATGTGATATATGAATTGACAGTTGCCGTGAAGTGTTTAGTACAGTTACGAGGGTCCTGCAAAAATCTTTCTAAAAAACAAGTGGTATATGTCAGAGCGGTGTTTAATACAATAATTCTTGTGCACTTTAGATGTATCATTGGGTGCAGTTTACAGGAATTATGAGGTACTTTCTTATTGCGCACTTACACAGTAGGGAAGTAGACGCAAAAGCTTCTGTTAATCTTGCAAGCTGTCATAACTTATTTAATTCCAATTCAAACTCTTTCAAATTCAAATTCCTTATTTATCCATGAAAACACAATAAAATTGTGTCCAATACTCTTTGGACCCGTAGCCGTAGGCTAGTTATAGGTCCAAATTTCAAAATGCGTGAAGCATAAATTGACATTCCACTTCCTACAGTTACAATATGTTTAACTTTTTTTTTCATTAGAATTCAACAAACCGCCAAAATTTGGTTCAATGCAAGCCGAGAAACACGTTTTCCCCATTCACGCGTATTTAGACAGGAGATTGCGAGCTAAAGCGTATGGTGGCATGTTCCTAAGCCCACAATCGTGGTATGTTCATGAGGGATGTTCACGTGGCATGTTCATGTTCAATTCAAAATGACGGCATGTTCAGATGCACGCGGCTCTCACCGAGGTTCGCAGGCCAAGCATCTTGTTCAGGAGCTCCTTCGTTGCGTACTGACTCGTCATCTCCGGGTGACGCCTCGACAGAAGCTCCCCCGGTTGGTTGACGATGTCGCAGGGGACGTACAAGTTGTACACGTTCAAGCCACTCTTGAGAACGATTTCGTACGCGACGCTCACCTAAGAAATCAAAATTAACGTTGTAGCGAGCACGACGAAGAAGCGCACAGCAAGGAAAAGAACAAGCGCAACACCAACAGAACCTGAAATAAGCTGCCTTATAAACGCGCTTCTTTGCGAATCCTTCCCTCAAATGCTGAAATTTAAAGGTCAAACTAAGACGGAGACCGTGGGTAGCGAGCGCTTGCTTGTCATCTTTGACTTTTTTTATCCAGGTAAGCACACAATGTTTCGCGTCTAAGCGTTACATATCCTCCTGCACGTATCCGCGCGTTTACGCGCGGATACGTGCACCTCATGCGACGCACCGAGTCTCCACACTGTGAGGTGTGCAATGTGACTGAGTCTATAAGTCATGCGTTTTGCGACTGCACTAAGTACGTGGAAGAGCGTGATAGGTTGGTCAAGGACCTTACGCGTTTCGACAGCGCACCGTTGTCGGAGGACGTAATTTTAGGCCCTTGGCCAGATTCTCAGTCGAGTTTCAAGGCCATCAAGGCATTACTGAACTTTTAAAAAATAACGGGCTTGGATTGCAGACTTTGAGCATTGCAAATTGCATGCCATATGTTCTATATCTTCCTTGTACCGCCATCGTCACCCATCATGCACCTCTTTCTTCCCTCTTTCTTTCTCTCTTCCCCTTCCCCCATTGCCAAGTAGCTGGTTAGAGGATTATACCTCAGGCCAACCTCCGGCATTTCGTATCATTAAACTTCTTTCTCTCTCTGTTGACAAAAGCTGAAGTTGCATCTGCATGTAGCAATCTTTCCAATTATGCGTGACGCTAATTTGTTTTTCTATTGCTAGACGCGTGGTTACAACGTATTGCGTCCTCGAAATTTCTTTTTGTCGTACAGATCTCAAAGCGCACCGGCACACTGACAAAATGTCACAGAAAAGCAGACCCCTTTAACCTTCGGTCTCTGTGCCAGTGCGCGGCATGATGTGTTCAACATAAACTTCTACCAACTAACCCGACTCGCCGTCTTGAAAGAAAAAATTTTCCAGGGGTACGCAATGCGCTGGATGTACCACACCATTTTTTTTCAGAAACGCACCGTCCCTTTTCAGCGGTACTACGTTAGCGCGTATGCAGGGGAAGAAAAAAAAGGGGGGGGGGGGGGTAGAAAACACGATATCTCAGCAATCTGCTTGCCTACATCTTCTTAAACCGAAAGACAGGATCTGCGAAATAAAGTTGGATCCTGCGCGGTGGCGCCATGGCTATAGCGGTCAGTTGCTTGGTGCCACGTCGAGTGTTCGCCTCCAAGCCACGGCGGACGCACTTCAAGGAAGGCGAAATGTATAAACACATGTATACATTGATTTTGGGAGGCACGTTGAAGAATACGAGGCGGTCAAAATTATTCCAGAGCGCTCGTCCACTACAGCGTCTCTGGCATTCCCCGTGTCGCTTTGGAACCTTAAAAGCCACCACTCAAATCAGTGCAAAGTTGGCGAGGTGTGATTGCCGGCTAAGACTAGGCGCCATTTCGGCATGAAGTGCACGACAAATATGCCCAGATATCTGCTAATATCACGCATTTATTTGCAGGTTCTTGAATTTTAATCTTACTGGCGTTGTTCTTCTTCCTATCAGACGGGACGTCATTTACAAAACTATTTCTCTGGGTACTGCGTTTCAGTGGTGCCAATAAATAACATACAAAGAAGCATCTCCTTCAATATGCTGGCGCTGAAATATGATTCACCGTCGATAAGCAAACATCACAACTTGCTAAGGAGTAGAGATATACCGGATTAACGCAGGCAGGATCATGGGTGTTCCAGGCGAAGTCACATGTCTCCTTCGAGACTAAGCCATTGCAGCAATTTGATGTCACCTCGTTCCAGAGGCTGCAAAAAAAGAGAAATGTATCGCGCTTTGCATTTGGGAAAACCAAATGACAATGCCCGCGAATGATGGGCTTAAGCTCTATCCAGTGTTGTCGGAATATTTTTTAGTCGCATCGTTTAATCGCGTCGCTCTTCGCAGTACTGATTGGTCCATGCTATAAGGAAGCAGTGTATTGAGGCTCGCGCGAACAACACCAGCCGCTCCTATGCACAAGATTTGCTCCACTCGGTCTACCTTATTAATAGTGCGGCATTCTTTGCCTACTTCAGCCGTTCTAAGCCTATCTATCTATCTATCTATCTATCTATCTATCTATCTATCTATCTATCTATCTATCTATCTATCTATCTATCTATCTATCTATCTATCTATCTATCTATCTATCTATCTATCTTGTCTCTTACGCCGACACAGTGACAAAAGTTGTCTACCAGCTTGAATCGCTAGGTACGTGCTTGTGATTGCGACGTTGTCGTGACCATTCCATCGTCATCATTCCAGCTTCGTCATCCGAATCTCGGGACGCCATAGTCGTCACGCCTTTTACACCGACCCAGTGGCCCAAGTTGTCTATTCGCTCGCGCTTAGGATATGTGCTTGTGGTAGTTGCATCGTCATCATTCCAGCTTTGTCGTCCAAGTTGCGTCATCATGCCATCGTCCCCACGTCATCTTTATCACTCCATCACCGTCATACAATCGCCATGCATTCGTTATCACATCGCCGTCGTTACTCCAGCTTCGTCATCCGACTCTTGTCATCCCATCGTGGTCAAGCCATCGTCGTCGTCCAGGCTTCGTCATGCCATGTCGTCGTACACTCGTCGTCGTGTTATACTCACACCACACACTTACTCATGCCACAGTCATCGTGTCCTTGTCATCCATTCGTGGTCATTCCGTTGTTGTGACGCCATTGTGGTCGTTCCGTTTTCGTCATTCCCAACTTCATCATTTGAGTTTCATGATTCTATCGTCGTCCCACCTTCGATCGTCCCACCATGATTCTATCATTGTCATCATACCACCTTCGACATTCCGTCGACGCGAATCCTTGTTTGTCGTTCTATCGTAATTAATCCGTCGTCATTCCGTCATACCATCGTCAATATCTTGCCGTCGTCGTCCCTCCAGCTTCGTCACGCCGCCGTAACCACGTCATCGTCGTCATACAGGCTTCGTGGTACAGTTGTAACGCCAGTGTCGCAATAGGCTCGTCGTCATCGCATGGCCTTGACAGTGTTGTCATGCCATCATTGCCATTGAAGCTTCGTCACCCGTTTGTCGTCACGCCTTCGTCATTACGCCATCTTCGTCATGCCCTCGTCTGTAATATCACCTTTGTCGTTCCATCGACGTCATTTCGTCGCCACTGCGTCGACATCCTGCATTCGCCGTCATCGTGCTCGACCTTGGCAAGCGAGCGCCCCAGCAAAGTGGGACGACGCCGGAATATGTCGCATTTAGCCGAAGCAACGGAACGTTCTGAATAACAGCTACGCACGTTAAGTAACCATGACTTCAGAAATACGACTTGCCGCTGGATAGTTCAAATGCTAATCGCACTAATGCCGAGTCATCGTGACACGAGTTCTGCCATAATTACTCACCTGCGGCCTTCTAAACGTCGCAACAAAATTTGTATACGTCCATCACTCGAGCGTACTTAGTGAAAGCGCAAGGCCCGAAACGTTAGGACCCATGTACATCGGTTTCGCAAACGTAAAACAATAATAAAAAAACGTGCATTTTGTGAGCACACTGAAACCTGGGAAAGCAAGCATTGCTTTATCATGGTCACAGAGCCTACTCGTCATACAGCCAATTTCGGCGCTCCCGTGTAGCTTTTAAATCATGAAGAGCATTATAGAAGGCTATCTCTGAAGCAATTTTTCTAACTTCGAAGTCGCTAAAATGTCAGTAGATCTTTCACGTCGCTAAAAAAGTCGTCGGTCGGTGAATTTTAAAAAATACTGCCACTAAACCGAGAATAAAGTGGCTAAATCTAGCGGCAAAATTGATAAAATGGCAGCACTGGCTCCATCAGCCTGCTTCGCGAAGGAAGAACGAGAGTAACCAACGCTTACTCGTCACCGAAGAGGCCGTGGTAGTAGCCGAAAAAGAGGATCGCCTGGCCGTGGAGCTCGAAATCAACCGCTCCGTTTCCGATGGCGTAACCCTTGGCAAATCAAAAGCGTGAGTAAATTTGCGAGCAAATTTGAATAGCCGCACTGTAAGTTCTGAAGCAGGTCTTTCATTTGCAGATATATACAGCGCATGCGCAAGCACATCTCAGAATGTCACGGAGTCCAAGACGCACAGTATGAAGAGCTGAAGAAACATATGCGGCAGAACTCTCATCATACTATGCATACCAGGGCCGGTTTACGCCCACTTTACAGGTCCTTTTGATCAGTTTCGCATTAACCATTGTGATTCCAATCGAGAAATATTCACATTCTATCCCGCGATTACGTCTTCAGTCATATCAAGGGCAAGAGAATTTGTCAAAATCTTCGCTCTTTCGGATTTCTGACATTTATTGCAGCTCTAGTTGAAGCTCTATTTCACAGCAACCTCTCAGTGGCGGATATCCCTTAGGTATATGCTAGTTTCAGAATTTATAAGCAGACAAGACCTCACAACTGCTCAGCTTCAATTTCGGAATCGCAACCTGTTACCCATAACGAGTAAGATTGTAACTCGTGAACTTGTTTAGTTAGCAACAGATGCATTGAGATTTCTAATGCAGACAGCTTTACTCTTTCAGAAATGCGCACTGAAAGGTGGAGCAGCTATGTCTGTCACAGTTTTTTTTTTCTTTTTTTCGTTCGAACTTAAACAGAGATGCTGTATGGCTCAAGTCCGACGTATATGATTGTAGATTAAACCACATACCTTCAAGTTTATTCCGAGTGGATTCGAGAGGAGAAGGCGTTGTGTTAGGAGAGGAACGAAGACACCGGCGTAGCTCTCACCCGTCACGTAAAACTCATTCTTCCTGAACTCCGGGAACTTGGAAAAGAAATCCAGTATTGCCTGGTAGCTGTCTTCGGTGGCCTTGTAGTCGTCACTACTGTTGTTCCCGCTGGGGTCGTACGAGTAACCGACACCTGCCGGCGCCTCGAGGAATATCACGTTTGCAATCTACACAGAGAAAAGAATAGCAAACACCACAAGATCAGCAGTTGTCGCGATTTAAATGACAAATGAGCCCCAGCGGAACTTGGTTGCGTATGAGTCATCGCTGCCTCTTCATAATGAAATTGTACGAGATGTAATACAACCACCGCTAAAGCAAGTTAAGCTAGTCAGGTTTATGAACGATGACGTTTAGTAATTTATAGAAGGAAGTATGGCACGTGACCACGTTTGCGGATCAGCGATATAAAATTAAGTGCTCGGTTTACATGGGTAGCGAATGGTCACTGCTCCATCGAGACGAGACTCGAAGAGCGCCTTTAGGAAAATTAACGCGAGGCTGTGTAACGCGTTAATTAACAAAGCAAGTTGTACTAGCCTTGTTCCAGCTGAATGGGTTTATGGTTAGGTTCACGCCGAGAGGATCAATGCGGAACGGGCCCAACTCCATGGCAACACCAACGAGCGAGCTACAGCCGGGTCCTCCATTCATCCACAGCAGCACGGGGTCGTCAGACGGAGACCGCTGGCTTTCCATAAACCTTCGTATGCAGAAACAAGAACAGGGACAACGGCTTGTACATTATTTCGCAATAATGCAGCACTGGAAAGAAAAATATGACAGAATCCCTAAGGCGCGAGGCTATGCTCGAGACAAGGACACTACGATGCAGAAGGACACGCCCCTGAACGACACGTGTTTGTGAACGATCATGCTCCTGATTGGCCTACGCATGCTATGGCTTTACGTTATCGTAAATCGGAGTCAAAATCTACCTCCCTATATAGTGAATAGGAAGTGCTAAGGCATGATGCAGACACTATTTCTGAGCGAGTATGCCTTCAGTATTTATATTTTTATGCGATGACATTGCTAATCATTGAAACATTACACTCATAATTCCAGAGTTGTCTGTCCTTTACACACGCGCAAGTACACGCAAACACACACATACACCTGTGGGCAATTACGGAAATAGTCATTCATTGTCTGCTGCATTCCTATGTAGTCAGTTACGCAATGTACTTACTACGGTGCCCGACTTTACTTTCTACAGGTATCGACGATAATTTATACGCCTGCACAGAACGCAACCCCTACGCAGAAAGACAATTTTCGTCAGCCTAAAATCCGCCTCGAAATACTCCGCTGTAGTAATCCCGCTGACATACAACGGTGGCAAAGCCTGAAAGCGATCCAATGTAACAGTAAAAGCCAGAACTTCTGCAGGTGGTCTAACAGCACTCTCGATATACAACACATGTCATTCTCGCGTTTCTTTTGTTCTTGTTTTTCTTTCATCTTATTTGTCGACACACCTATCATGTACGCTATAGACCCTTCTAGGAAACCTGTGCCCTGTTTGACTGAAAAACTGCAGCAATAAAATTGGCCATCACAGTGCCTCAATGCTAATTCTACTCTAAGCATTGGTAACGCACCAGCAGTTCTGTATGAAACGAAAAACAGGCAGAAGCTCGACATCCTGTTTCCATTTCTTTGTGTTTGTTTATTTGTTTATTTCCATGTGCATGGAAGCTTAGGTCTTCTTAAGTCGTACCAGAGGATGCGAGGGCAACTTGTATATCAATGCCTTTCCAAAGTAAAAGTATTGTACATTCAGAAAAAAAAACTGACATTGGTTTGCATATTGAATCGTCGAAAAAAGAAAAGATTCTCAATGATCGAGTGAGGCATGAAAAAAAGCAGCACAGGACTTCTATACGCCATGTGTCTCAAACGCAAAATGCTTGTCGCAATTAATGTGAGTCTTAAGCACCTGGAAAGCACTTTGCCCGTAATCGTACACGTTCCGCCAGCGTCGCGATCATGTCAACTACCACCACGTTGGATGTACAGTGGCGCCACCTATAGCCCGTGAAAGTATCGGTTTATTTTAGTTTCAGTATATTTCTTTCATAAGCGATATACGGGATCACATAAGTGTACAGAAGGAGGTCCCAGAGCATGTAGCTGAAAGGTGACCTTCTGTCACGACATATATACATTTGTGCAAATATATGGCATAAAAGAGCAACGTAGTAGTCAGTAAGTGGAATACTATTCCAGATTTTCCGGACACGTACCAATTAGCGCCCCAAGCGGTCCCGGCACGATGCTAGGGCGTTTTCAATGGAACGAGCGGGTTTTTCGCGAATAACAAAAGCTGCAGGCCGATTATTGAGAAAGGCAAGTGACAAACGTGTTCTGGAAGACAATCAACACGAGCGAAATGCAGTGATCACTCTATGGCACGTAAGAATTTTGTTCCCACAGCGGTTAAAGTTTTAGCAATGGAAGCCTATGGAAACGACGAAAATTTGTGCTCGATTTTTGAGGCAAGAACGATGACTGTAATAAAACTATCCCGTCTATCGTAATACGCAATGCAGCGTATGTAGTCTGGAGACTCAGCTTTCGATTGATGTCTATCTCGACTCTCCACACATGGCGTAAGACTGTTCCCGAAAGCGAATTTTGTAACACTGTCCTGAAAATTCACGTGGTATCTATAAAAACATAAGCGTACCATTTGGCGAAGCCTCGGTAACCGTGGCCGATGTCCTTTTTGAGCATCCGTTGGAGGCTCAAAAAGGACATCGGCCATGGTTACCGAGGCTTCGCCAAATGGTGCGCTTATGACATGACTCCATATACCATTAGGTTTCTACCGTTTAAGGTTACAGGTGGTCCTCCCTATGACATGTTCATAGTATTTCGTTTACATAGCCTATGGAGAAGTAGACTGTGTGACCGCCATGCCGAAAGCCCGCGATCTACAAAGTCCTTCTTTCGCGAAAGTGCTGCTTATGTAAGAAGTGTCTACGCTGCGCAAGAACCTCCGCCAGACAGGATGCACTTGTTGGATGCATGTGTGTGTTTGCCTGAGTTTTAAGTGTGTAGTTGTGTCCACTTTGTAATACACCTTCAGTTTTCTTTTCCATGTAATAAAGAAAAAAAAAGGTAACCGTGGCCGAGTGGTAGAATAGCGAGCACCCGCGTCACGGTGGCCGCGGTTCGATTCCCGCTTCGCACTTTTTTTAAGCCGCATAGGACCTAGTTTCGTAGTCTCTCACTAGATGGCAGAATCACAAAACCAAAGATTCGCTTTCAGTTTTGGTTTTTCAGCAGCGCATTTTTTTAAAGCCGCTTAAGACTTAGTTTTATAGTCTCCTATCAAATGGCAGAAATACAAAACTCAAGATTTGCTTTCGGTTATGGTTTTCCAGTGGTGCTTTTGAAATATTATGCTTTCTATTTTTCCTTCATAAAATGTTGCAGTATCGTGTTCATTTGTTAAGTCATCGCTTTTATGAAGATTTTATTCATTGGACATCATAGCTAGAAGTTTGCGCATGGCTTTGTGTTATGAAAAAAAGCTTTCGTGCTTTGTAGCTTGGAACCTGGGAGAACAATATGGCTATTCTTATTGCGTTCTTCTGGAAGGTCCGTTTTCTTCGACTTTCGGCTGTCCTTAATGACACACACTCAGAGCGAATCACGTCCACCTGTGCCACAATGCCACCCGGTGGCCAGTGCCATTCCTATGCAACATTCGTGTGGAACGAAGGTTCTGCTAGGCTGAGTCGCTACCCGAACGTTAATTACTTCTAAAGATTCATCCAAATATAAAATGCACCAACTAGGAGAAGATGTGCAGCGTCTGGAGTAATAGCTACTGTTAATGTGTTCCCTACAGCCAAGTGGTATCTATCCGTAGGTGTGGCCGTAAAAAACTATTTGAATAAATGTCGAGTGCTGTGTCTGTCCCGGTCGCTCTACAGAGAAGCTAGCTTGGCTAGCCGTCAGCACTAGGATCAACATATGGTGTCCTTCGTTCGGTGAATTCGCTTTTAATGCGCAGCGCTCTTTGGCGAGTATCCCAGCAACTTGGTAGCAAAATCGTGAAAATCGTGTCTGTAACGCCAAAAGATTGAAGCATTTCCCATATAAATATATAGGTCTTCATAAAAAGGCTTGGGATGGCCAACTTGAAATTGGAAGTGGCACCCGCATAAATTTCGGCGTGATACAGAGATGGGCCAAGCTGAATTTGGCAGTGATATGGGAGTGGCCCTACATAAATGTGGGGTGAAATGGTAGTGAGCCAAGCTGAATTTGAGGCTGATATGGGGGTGGCCCAACCTAAATTTGATGTGATATAGAGGTGGGTAAGCCTAAGCTGGGGGGAATATGGGGGATGGGCCAGCCTGGATTTGGGGATGATATGGGGGTGGGAGACCCTAAACTTGTGGGTGATAGGGGGGGTGGGCCACCTTAACCATCGGCGTGATATGGGGCTGGGCCAAGCTGAATCGGGGGGAGGCAGGGGGGGTTAACCTAAATTTGGGAGTGATTGGCGGTGGGGCATCCTAAATTTGAGGTGAAGAGGGGTGGGCCAGGCTAAGTTTGGGGCTGATATGGGGGTGGGCCAACTTAAATTTTGGGATGATATGGGGGTTTGCCAACCTAAATTTGGAGGTAACATGGGGACGGGCTAACCTAACCATGGGGGTGATGTTTGGCTGGGCCAAGCTGAATAGGGGGGGGGGGAGAGTGATGGGTGGACTAACCTATATTGGGGGATGATTTGCGGTGGGCCATGATAAATTTGAGGTGATCGAGGGATGTGGGCCAGCGTTAGTTTGGGGCTGATATTGGGGCGGGTCGACCTCGATTTCCAGGTGGTATTGGAGTGGGCCAATATAAATTTGGTGGTGTTGGGGAGGCGGGCCAATCTGTATTTCGGGGTGATATGGGGTTGGTCCTACATAAATGTGGGGGCAATCTCGGGGTAGGCCAATCTGAACTTGGGGGCGATATGGGGGTGGGCCAACCTAAATTTTGGGGCGCATTGACTGGAAATTTGGGCGACGATTTAAGGAAATTCGTGGGTGGACCAACTTGAAAATTAGGGGTGGCCCAATTGAAATTGAGGATTGGGCCAGCTCCAAGTTTAAGGCTGGGCGAAAAGAAAATCGGGCGTGGCCGACTTTAAATTTGGGGGTGGGCCAATTTAAATTTTAAGGTGTGCCAATTTGAAATTTGGGGTTGGGCCTATTTAATGTTTCGGGGTGGGCCAATTGAAATTTGGGGGCCTGTTTACGAATAGTTAGACAACACCAGTGGTGTTTCTGCATCTTTTTCATCATCGCAAAGTACGTATATTAATAAGTGTTACATAATACTCCTCAAGATGAGCTACCGCTCGAGCCTTCCCAGCCCACTGGGCTAATAATGTCACAGATGTACTCTCACCGTGACAACTGCGACGTTCAATGTGGAAATCACAAGAACAAATCGCAGACCAAGCTGGCCATTTTCACACCAATGTCATCGCTAACACTACTCGCTCGTGCTAGAGGCAACACAAGCTTACAACGATCATAATTAAACTTTCACTCTCACGCTGGTCGACACGCTCTCAGTGCACAATTTCGCCAACCATTGGACAGAGCCTTGCTGGATGTTTTACTGTCATGTTGCGTCATTTTTCACGAAGGCCGTCTCCCGAAAAGAGAATAGATTTTTGAGATTGACGAGGCAAGCTAGTATATAACTCATCCGAAGCGAATGTATAAACGATTATAGTGATTTTTCTACAATGAATATAAGTAAATAAGATTTCAAATGGTATTGTTTCGACCGGGCATAACAACGAGTTTTTCCCGCCTGTCACAGTGCTTTGACCGAAAACCTCATAATACTGCTCAAACGTATTGCCCCATTACTACATGTTGTTAGATATGGAGCTGTTTACTGCGCCTACTTCAAGGTCCCCCGGACCACATCGAATCGCAGCACATTCCAGAGGAGCGCACGAGCCAGCAAGTTTGTAAGCCGCCGGTAGCTATTCTCTGCTTGACTCTTCCAGAAAGCGAGGGGATAGCACGGCATTGTTGGAAGTAAAGTGGGTGCCAAACCAAGACGGCGGTAATGCGCCGTGACAGCCGGACGGCTGTGACGTACCGAGAAGACCTGGCAGCGTCGCACCGGTAGCCTTTGAAGAAAGCATTTGCTACCACAGCGGAGCCATACCGCCGGGACTAGGTGGGCTCTCGGACAATGGAGCCCAATCGTCCCTCTTCATCGCCTTTGAAGATATTTGCTACCGCTGTGGGGCCGTAGCACCGGGAGCAGATGGGCCCTCGGACAATGGAGCATGAGCAACCCCCCCTTCTCCTCCTTTGAAAAAGTGCATTGCAAGTCTGCGAGGCAAGACCGCAGAGAGCCGCCGGGTGTGACAACGCGATACGGGCGCCAACCATTGGCTGAAAATGGCGTCATCTGAGCGGACTCTCCCATTGGCCTAACATGACGCGACTTCCAGCCCTCGAAGGGTTTAAAAGAAGCATTCCAGAGAGACCAGAGCATTCCCTGATTCCCTGATTCCCTGATTGACCTCTATCGAACTTCTTGCCGCGGGCCGCAGCGTCCGAGTTGCTGCCGGCCCGTAATGACTGTACGACTGTTACTTGACTCTCACCTTTCTGTATATAATGTAAAATAAATACTCCCAAGTTTTGCTTTCATCCCGAAGTCCGTCCTCAACCCCTACAATGTGCTAAATGTACGAAAGTGCGGTGCGTGGTCGCAGCTTCAAAGCCAGTCTGTTTTGTGTACGGTTGTTGATATTGTAGTAATGTGGAGTTTTCTTTATAAGAGCACAAAAAGAAAAGTATAACAGATGGTAGCTAAGCGCAAAGTACACTGAAAGATCTGAAACCAGCAATTATTTTTAATTTGTGGGTTGGTCTCCGCCGGTAGATCGCTGTCCGATCGCGTCAAAGAATTTTGTTTGCGTGCAACTGCAGCAAAAACGAAGATACTACCATTTCATTGCCAGGACCTTTATGCCCTCCACACACACAAGAAGGACACCAGATAATTGGCAATATCAGTTTATAAACTGACATTGTTTTGCTAATTTCAGTGTAGCGTGGTGCCTGCGGACGGAGTATTTTCTTAGTCCAGTGTTAGCAGTGAGAAGCAGTTTGGTCTACCATTCCCATGAGGGCATATTAGCCACTGCAGCGCTTTACTGTAGGACAAGTGCTAAAAACTTGGTGTGCCTTGTCCTTTCCGCAGGTCGTCCATCCATTCTGTTATGGTGACGATCAACGTTGTGTCCGTCAGGCCTCCTCCTCATTTTTAGCTTCACCATCGCGAGAGTGGATAGAGAAAGGAAGCTTTCTTCACAATCAGCCCCAGCGGGATTCCACCACTCGTAACTGCTGCAATTTGCATTCAGTGGCTGGCCATGCTAACCACATCCTTAGTTTCACAATAACTAGAGTACGCAGAAAATGTAGAGCTTTGGTCGCTATCACTACCACGAACCCACGTCAATGCAGATATAGGTACGTGCAGGGGCTGGGTATGCTAAATTCTCCGCTACCACCCGCTTCCACCACCTTAGATTTTGCAGGCATACCTGCTTCTTGTTTTCATCGCAGACGCATACAGGATAAACGCGGATAACTAAAGAATCTCAGTGCCCTTCCATTCTGCGAAGAAACATGACCTGCAAAACTGTGTATATGTGCCCCTTAATGGCGAACTGCACCTCCACCGTATGTCGGCCGCGCATTGCACTGTTTTCGGGATCGTCCCACGTATGGGGAGTGCTTAACGCCTGCTTCATCTCCGCCGCGGGTCTCCCCGGCATGGCGTTACATTCGGGATCAGCCCACGTATGCGGAGCGCTGAACGCGTGCTTCACCGCCGCTGCGGGTCGGGCCGGTATTACGCTATATTCGGGATTTGGCTCGAAACGTGGACGCCATAGTGGGGAAAGTAGCCCTTAAGAGGAAGCTTTAGCTCTGGTCGTCCTATCTAAATAAATGTAAAAGGAGAATTAGTTCTTCTCGACAGCCACTGCATCTAACTTGAGAAGGTTTGTTGCATTTAAAGCAAAAACTTAAAATCTAGTGTCTGTCGGTTTCGAATTCTTGATTTATGTCATCATTTATTTATTCAATATTGTCAAAAATCGCAAATTTTAAGAAAACGAAACCATCAAGTTTACAACTCTCTTTCGGCAATGAAAACTGATATCAGAATTATGTACATAGCATCTAACAGCACATCTAAAGCAGACAAAATTGATATATTACGTATGAATCTCAAAAAATGTAGTAATATGGAAATACAGCTTTTCCACAACCCTTGTTCACAACGTAACGATTTCGCGTAAGATATAAATCGGCATATTGGATTTGTCCACTTTGAATTGTCTAATGGATGCTGTTTACAGAACCGCGATATCAGTTCTTGATGCAGGGTTAATAATTTGTAAACCTCGTGCTTGTGTACGTTTCGCACGTTCGAATTTTTGAATACCCTTTACCGAAATTCAGGCCCTAAATAGAAATTCCGCTTCCAATAGTCACAAGAATTTACCTTTCTCTCCCGAATGCAACAAATTTCATTAAAATCGGTCCAGGGTTTATCTAAGAAAAGCGTTTCGGCGTTTTACATCTATTTGAATTGGCCGAGTCGGAGTAAGGCCCGTGTTAAAGCTTCGTTTTAACGACTTCGCTGTAAAAAAAAGAACAAAAGAAAAAAACGCTGCAGCCATCAATATCGCCGCCTCAGATTTCGTCATGATGGCACCGTCACCATCAGCCCGGCTCCGTGAGTAGCTACCTAGCTGTTCACTTTCGTTATCTTCCTTCTCTTGGCGGCCGCGCATTGTCTTGATGCCAGCGACGTGCTAAATCTGCACCATCATTCCGTCATGCATCGCTTCTTCGACCAAGCAAGCTTTCGGCGGCACACGTACACTGCCGCATTGACACAAAACTTTAAAATGCTTGCCTTCGGGAAAGCAGCATGAATAAAAATGGAACGCGATTATAAGGCCACGGGGAACATGTTCACGGGGCCGTACTATTGATGAGAGCATCACAAAAGGCTAGATGTGGTCATGTTGACTTTACAGATTTGGAAGGAATGACTGACGGTCTAGTTGCTTCTTTATCACATAAAGAACAGCGCTTGAAGTTGTTAGCGCAGTTTGTGTGTGGTTCCTCCTTTGTGTCCCGTCGTGAACTGCTGTTCTTTCGGTGGCTTTACATATGTTCCTTTTCTGCGTCAGTTGCGCCTTCCAAGAGTGTTTACTTGGAAAATTTTTGTTCGCATGGCTCTTACAGAAGCGTGTTTAGTTGAAAGTTTTTCGCTTGACTGCATAATCTCGAGGACGGGCTCCAAACTGCTCATTTTCTTTAGCCACGTAAGAACCATTGCTAAAAATTTAATTAACGTAGCTTTGTTAATTACGCAAACAACTTCTCCACTTACACCGCATCTAGAGATTACCAATCTCCACACTCGAATGATAAAGTGATGTTAACATTGTTTGTATCGTTTCAATAGTTTTGTTTCGTGCAGTTAAAAGCAGCCGGCATATTGATGGTGCTATAGACTTCTTATAAAGTAAGTGTGAAAGCTTGGACAGGTTATCTTGGCACAAATCAACTTCATGAGCTTAAGCACATGTGCCCTAGCTTGCACGACTGCCTTTACAACCGATTCTCATACATTATACAAGAAGCACCTCAGCGCTACGGTACATCCCACAAGGTGCGCGAGAACATTGTGCGCGCTCCCGATTAGGTTTCTGAGCGTTGGTGGCATCAGGCTTTGTTTTCTGGCATCATAATGAATAAAAACAGCTGCCTGGAGCAAAGCATTGCGTACATTTTCAGTACTTGGTAACATATGGATCAGCACGGATACGTACGTTAGAACGAAAAGTACTGAAATATTAAGATGAGGATTTCGCTGGATGTATTTTAGCTGTGTAATAAGATCTAAAGAAAAAATACTGTGATTTTGTGACAATTAATGCTGACATGAAATATGAGCTCCGACACAGTAAGTACCTGTGGCGGAACTGGCCCCTGGACTACAGGGCTATATTGAACCACGATATGCTGGTTTGAGAAATGCCAGTAATTGGAAAGTGGGTCGCTCTTGAATTTTCTGTATGTCGGCGCCGCTGTACAGTGTTGGGGGCCCCTTTTAAACCACAAGCACTATGTTTCAGCTAATATTGAAAGCAACTGTATTCTTTTTCTTTTTTTTTGGGGGGGGGGGGAGTTTAGCGTGTAACCACAGTTCTAAAGTTATCAGTTCGGTCAAGATGCGCCTGCATGTATTTCTAATATCCAGTATGTTGTCGCGCATTCAATAGCGAAAGAGCGTTATCTTATCAGATTGCGCGCGTGAAACGAATACTGGCGTACATTCTCCATCACATTTGAGGACCAGGGATTGCGCTGCAATGTACGAGCATTTCAATCTGACGAACTGATGCCTTGATCCGTAGATTGAAATCAGAGGAAGCACTTTGCGCGCAGCCATCGTTGCGCTTTGAGCGTTTTCTTTGCCAGCGCAAGCTCACCTTATAATGAGTTATATTCGTGACTCACTCTCTTGGAAGTGTTTTGTTCTTGACATCCCTACAATGTGAGAGTATAGAGGCGCTTCATGTTCATTGAGTGAATACTGGGAAACGGACTAGGCCTTTTCTTGCGTCTGCGTTCACACATTTACCGCACCAAATTATTTTTATAACCTAATTTAGGAGGCTGTAAAGCACAGCAACCTCTTATTAACAGGAGGTTTTAATAACACAGAAAATCTAAATGCTTATTAGTCGGCTTTCACCTCATGGTAAGGAATTTCAATAAAGATATCCTTATGATAATTAAAAGCCTATCCTCTTGACAACGTTTAATCTGAGTTCTTCTTTGCAAGCTGATACAGACTTGCAGGTGGTTCGTATCGGGGGCCGTCGACATATGTCTAACCATCAAACAAAGAGTTATTCCGAATGTTTCATTTCAGGAAGGCGTGTTACCCTCCCGTCTTTCATTCCCGTTCGCAAACACGCATAAGACGAAAGTGCTGCATGAAGAGCGTCGTTAGTCCAAACCAACTAGCTACCGTAACTCACCTCGCTTATACCGCTGTCATTTAGGCTTAGATAAGAAATATATATATATATATATATATATATATATATATATATATATATATATATATATATATATATATATATATATATATATATATAAAATCGACGCATCACGAATCCAAAAAGAGCTGTCCGTGACCAGCCCAGCTAGGTTTCTTTCATTTCATACTTCGTAGTAGCGGCTAATGGTAGCTCACGAAGCAGAGCACTGAGTGTGGATATGGCATAGAAGGTGTTCTATATACTGTATCGTCACCCACCGAAAATTGCCCGCCGAGCTACTGGCCATTCCTAGAAAATTGTATATGTGACGCCCAGCCATTTGCAACACCCCAACTTTGTTTTGCGATTGGAAAGTCCAGTTTAGAGACAGGGTGGTTATGGAGATAAAGACTCGCTATTTTCTGCAGTAAGTTAGGAATGCATGAATGAATGCCTTCATTTATTGAGAAAAAAAGAAGAGCAAGCATCAGTGGAAGCACGTCTCAGCAGATTGGGAAAGAAGCGGGGGTCAAAGAGGAAAGGCTGGAGCCCGGGTGGCAGGCGAAGTCGCAGTTTAGGGGCGCGAGAATATAAGCAAGAGTTGGTGAAACCAGTTAAATTCCAGTGTAGATGTGTGATGTGGCGAGTAAATAATTGGAGTCACCACCCAGCATCGGTCCTTTGCGGTAGTATAAGCACCCACCGTTCTTGGTAACAAACGCTTACTGAAAACCAATCTTCGCAATTAATTATTCATGAGCTATACCTCGCCACGCATTTCTTAGTGGCAGGGTCAGTGGATTTCAACTACGCTGTCGCGACAAGTTACGACCATAACGTGACGCTTGCGGTTACGTGACTCTTACTATTGCACGAGTACTATAAACATGGGTTTACTGCACAAGTTAGTGAACAGACATTTTAGAACCGCGTTTTGCACCTTACATACGCTCAACGCAAGCATCATTGCAGCATGTTACGGTGCGCGTCCGTTCAAGCCAGACGAAAACAAAAGAACGCGTTAGAAGACAGGGTACTGCCTTGGGCCTCGTGCCAAACATATCCAAGCCAACAATGTTTATTTTATTTCAATACCGTAAAGGCCCAATGCGGGCGTTAGATGGGGGGGGGGGGGGGGGGGGGAGTTTAATCAAAGAAAACTTAATATGCAGCACAGAGTATAAACGGCTGAAGACAGGAATAAACAAGTTAATAAGCCAGGTACAAGTTAATGGGGGAAAAATGCCTAGGAACAGGTACTGAAAAAATGCACATGTAGCAAATCCCGCAAAACAAAACAAAAATCGCACCTTCAAAAGTTACAAAACATGTCATCTAACATTCCACGGAACGTTACGGCCCGCACGCACACACTGAAAAAAAAACGCACATCATTCTACATTGGAATTTTCTAAGTATGACCAAAGAGATGTTTGAAATGATGATGTTCCAGGGATAGCCGCAATGCTAGAAGGAAGCGAATTCCACTTTTCAATAGCCAGGACCAAAGGTATTTATATCGTTCTGTCCGAGCGAAAATGGGTTTAGGCTTCTTCATGTGATCTACACGAGCCGATGTGTGCGGCACCGGGAGAAGATGTGAACTTGCGGATGGTGTGTTGCTGTCGTAGATAGTATGGAAAAAAGATAAACGGCTGAGTTTTCTTCGCATGACCTGAGGCGGGAGATGGAGCGATATTTTCATTGGTGTTACACTTTGATACCGAGAGTAACGGAAAAGGATGAATCGAGTAGCCTTGTTTTGTATAGATTTCAACATGTTAACAAGATCGGTATAATGAGAGTTTCAGATCACGGACGCGTATTCCGTCACATGCCTGATTAGGATGTTGAATGCGTGTAGTTTTGTGTCCTGGTTGGCTTGGTGTAGTCGGCATTTAAGAAGACATGCTTTTTTTTAAGTCTTTGGTAGTAATCAGTTCAATGTGACTGCTCCAGGATAAATACGAGCTAAAATTTACACCGAGGTATTTTACCGACGCTGAAGTTTCAATGATAGTATTATTAACTGTGTAGGCATTAGGAATCGTCTTAGCAGCGGAAGTAAACTTGAGATGTTTAGTTGTGTCTGCGTTAATTACCATCTGCCCTGCCGCACCAATAAGTTAGCTAATCAAGATCAGTCTGGAGAGCAATAATGTTAACAATCATGCCGTCATCTCTATGCAAAGAGGTTATGTATTTAAACTTCTGGACTGACAGTCCAATCCGCCACCTACGGGAGCGCGTGAAGCCGCCGGCAGCCATATTGCTGGCCAGGATGACGTCAGCGTTTTATTCAGCGTTTATTTCTGAGAAAATGAGTTGAAGTTACGTTTATTTGCATCACAATGGCGGGCGTAATCAGGCAAACATTGACAGCATTTCATTAGAGGGTGCCTGACTACTCTGTGGAGATTACGTTTAACAATGACAACAAACACAGAAAGCTTTGCTTACATCGATTCGCACATACGTGGGATCCGCATAATTTTGTGACTATCAATTCAGGTGCTTTAGAATGGTGCTCATTAACGCAATATTTCCATCCACAATGAGCAAAAGCGGCTGTCGTATCCACAGTAGAATTGATTTAACTGGCTTTAATCCCATGGACATTATAACGTTGCCAACTTCCGTGGGATTGGAGTCGTCAAAATGGGATACAGGTGACAGGCAAATCAGGAGGTCGATGAATGGCAAGAAGGCATAAGCTTGCACAAGACCTCAGGGATATAAAATGACTTTTTGAGCAGCTTGGTCAGGGGGCCACGCAATGGTTTCCACGTATAATGAAGATCCTCCGAAATATGAGCAGAGGCCGACAAATATAAGGGCATTTTGGGAAAGGTGAAACCGCTGGAAATTTCAGGACAGCATTAGTCGAAATATAAAAGATGACTTAAAGATAAGAAACCATAACGTTGACAGGGTGGCCAAATTTTGGCACAAATAAATTGGCTGTTGAAGCAGTTCAGCTGAAACGCAATGGTGCGAAATAAGGCGAGAATGTCGGCAAGTGTTGAACAAAGATCAAGCAGGTCCTGTGACCGACGGCAGCACTCGGCAGCTGTCAAGCGACTGCACGTGTTAGCGAGATGCCTGGTCGTCAGTCGTTGCAGCATGATTCGGGTCTGAAACATTGGACGCGGACTCCATCACATTAAATACATTGCATTCTACGGTGTCAGTCTTCGAAAGATGGCACTGATTCTCTCTCAATGAGGATGGGAACAAATTGTTTCACGTGCCGGCTATCACCTTCCTCGAACTGCCAACATTCCTTCCCCTCCGTAGTTGCTTAGCTTTTATTGGGTTCAGCTGCTAATCACGAGGTCTCGGGATCGAATCCCAACCTCGGCAGCCGTATTTCAATGGGTGTGAAATGGGTGTGTACTTAGGGCTAGGCGCACGTTAAAAAATCCCAACTAGTCTAAATTATTCCCGAATCCTCAACTACGGCGTGCCTCATAATGAAATCGTGGTTTTGGCAAGTAAAACCTCATACTGTGTTATGTAACATTCGTTAAGGATATCCTGGGCAGTCGCACAACTACAGAATACAATTAGGCGTCAGGAGTTGTGCGCGAGGTCTTTGAGTATGTGGATAGCCTTTATGGCGTTCGATAGCTGCTAGTGTACATTGCGGCGGAACGGTAACATGGTAGAGAATGTGGAGAACATACACATCCCGCATATATTACTGCACAATAATTTTAAATTGCGTTCTTGCTTCACGCACGTGTATAACCGTTCTTGCTTCACGCACGTGTATAACCGTCATAGGAGACTATTTTGGAAACTAACTGCAAGTATTGTATATGTCATACCCAAGGGTATACCTGGCCTGGTGGCCAGTAAATGTGCTGTAATATTGTGAGCAGCTTCGACCATAGCATGCTAACGAATGACGACACAGACTGAAGTCACTAGCGCAAGAGTGGACAGGGGACATTAAAGAGGCTAGAAGGACAAGCGCCCAGCTGGAAGTTTGCGCTTATCCTTGTCGCCTCTTTAGTGTCTCGTGTGCACTCTTGCGCTAGTCACTGCAGCATGGAATACTGACTAGCCCGGTCTCACACCCTGCGATGACACAGGGACAGTTTGCTGAATTATTGGGTCGGGACTTGTGTGTCAAGGTGAAAAACCAACATATCCATGTATATGTCTTAATACTTAAGCACATATAGATGTGCAGCTGCGGCGGTAGCCCATGAGTGCCCATTGCAAAGTCGCTAGTGAAATAACTGTGTGCTCCTTAACGAATTCGATAGGTGAAAATCTAAATCCGTCCGCGACGGCGTCTCTAGTGAAAGCTGTGCGATGTTCGGACGTTAACAATGCGTGCCGACTGACGAAACCCTGCCACGAAGTGCTTCTGACGGTTATCCTAGCTTCTTTACTACGTAGAATAAAAAGAAAAAGAAAAAAGAACGAGAAGAAAAAAAAAGAACGTATCAAAAGCCCAGAATCAACCATTGCTCGTCGCGACTAAACGCTCTTAGGATGACGAGTAATTTCCAGGCGACGAGCGGCTACGCTTTATCAAGAACACTGATAACGCCGGCGGGACAAGCATTGTGGCGAAGTTCAATGCGCAGGGATAGCTTTTAATTATTTTATTTTTGTTTTGTTGACGACATCACACGTCACCGCGGGAAGTTTGAAAAGCTTAAGGTCAGTGCGCCACGTGGTGGCACTGACGCGATCTAAACCCATTGTGTCCAGAAAAGCTGGATACGACTGTGCAAAGTAATGTAGTACGAACTGCAAATAATACAAAGTCAATAAATAGCATCACGATTGAAACAGTAGCTTCGGCGTTCACAACAGAACAAACCAAAAATGTTTAAACATGTACAATTGAAAAGCAAAGAAAGAAAGGAAAAACGAAAGAGAAATGAGCAGGAGCGAAGTGGTTATGGGAATCATTTTGATCATGGAGTAGGAAAGTGAATAATGTTTTCTTCGAGAGAGCTCGAAGAAGTTACGAAATGTTAGCAAGCCCTTTGGATTAATGCTGTGCTTGGAGGCATATAAGCTATTAGACAGAGCGGCGAAAGAAACGCAGTAAGCAGGTTGACGACCGCAATTCAGAGGAGTGCAACCCTCGCCTGCTACTCAGCAATATGATGGGAACAAAGAAAGTAAACCTCGGAAGATGGGAAAGGAAGCGAGGGGAGTGCAATTCTTGCCTGCTTCTCAGCAAGATGACAGCAAGAAAAAAAAAGTAAAGATGGTAAGATGGGCAAGGAGGCGAGATGACAGCAGACGACACACTACAAATGCTCAAATAAAACTACTACGAACAAATGAGCATGACCACGGGAACAGATAGACGTGCTTACAGTTAACACGTGGCCACGCGTACACTTACCAATAGTGAAGCAGTCGACCTTCGGTGGCGTTCAGAAAACCCGAGTAGTGCCTGAAGTGTATGGGCTCACGGAGTCCCGGCAAGTCGACCACCTCCAACGCGGACGGTGCGACGGCCACGCCCAGCAGTGGCAGTGCCGACACCACGAGCACAATTTCGGTTAGCATGGCTCTCACCAGGCGTCGTGCCCTTTGAGCAATGAAGTTGAACAACGTGTGAAATGCGTGTGTGGCAGCCACACTTTCGATGCGCAAAGTTCCTCAAAACGTTACGTGCCGTACCGAAGTTTGCACAACGATGACTCCAAGTCTCGCTCTTAAGCCATAGATGGCGTCGATATAGTATGGGCCACCCAAACTCCACAAATATTGCGTACTATGCATCACAGTAAGGAATTTTGCGCCGTTAAGGGGGCTTGAGAGAGAGAGAGAGAGAGGGGGGGGAGGTAGGGAGGTTAACCAGAGTGCGTCCAGTTGGCTACTGTGCACGTTGGGTAATTAAGATCGAATATTTGATGTGGTCAAATGAAGGTTTATTTACGGTCTTTTTTGTGAGAAGTAAGCATGATATTAGCTGCGCAGACGACACCAAAACTGCATGAAGTCGTAGTCAAACTCTCGTTTCACATATGTCAGTGCGCACTAGATGGTCAGAATTAGTACCCAGTTTACAACTATTATACTTGTTTCATCACAGCTGCAGTTTCAGCACGCTGTCGAACACAATACAATATCATACGACATTCAACGCCAACTTGAATATAATTTAATTCGGCAAAATTGGTAATAGATTAGTTGTATAGGCGACTGAACCAATGTTGACAAAGCTGCAAAGCCGTATTTTGCTATTACCAGCATTGAAATAGCTCTTAAGCAGATGACGTGTCCACCTGGTGAATAGCGGATATGACCTCTGTTCCAAAACGTCACCTCCGAGATTTTTGCATCACGCCATGGGCAGCCACGGATGACGCCTAATCTCTGAGGTCACATCTGAAACTAGTCTTTTACGCAGCACAATATTACCGTGCACTTCACCTATAAGCGTAAGTGCGTTATTCGTGAGACAAATCGGCAACCTCAAGGGTGTAAAAATTTCTGGAGTAATTCAACTAGTATGCAGCGAATCATTTCCAGATATGTGTTCTTGTGAAGCCACTTCGTGGCTCATAATTTTAGAAACGTATCGAGGCTCGATTCGAGCGTACGCATCTGATAAGATAATTATTTTTTCTTGCTTACTCCAGTGCAGACTTTTTTTAATAATGAAAAAGGCCTTGCTGCAAAGTTCACGCATCTGATATTTATTCAGGAATGCCCCGAAAGGCCCTCGAAGAGGGTATAAAATAAAAAAAGGGGGGGTAGGGGTACAGAACAGGTGCAACTTATCCCATAGAGATATTGAATAGTATTGCAGTCCAGAACAAACGAGTGCTGTTTTATGAACCGGAAATAGCGGCCACCGTAACGTTGTTCTTCAGAAACTATAGGAGCAGGGAAGTAACCTAAAGAGCAAGACAATATGCGTAACTATAGAGAGAACGCTGCAATTTACCTACTCTCCAAAGAGAGCAAACAATATCTCTCGAAAACGGGGCTAAATATAGTATAAGCAGTTGCTGAAGCAAGTGGCAATAACATTTCAGTTATTTTCTTTTTGGGCGTATACAGCAAGTCCCTAAAACGGCGAAACTGAAAAACTCATGAATCGTAAGCCGTCTTCCCTTACGCATCGAGTTCATGCCGTGTGGGTGGTAACCGCAATCCTTCGGCCTGCGCCAAAATGACACGGCAACTCCCTTTCTGTAATAAAGGGAGCACCGCAGGTGGCGGCGTCACTTATCAATCAGAACGTTATCGAATTATAACCCTTAACCAGTAGACCCTTGCAAGGTAATAATGACGCGAATGTTTACATTGATCGTTATATAGATGCATCGTTACAAACAACACATCTCTACGTGCGGTATCGTTGTAAACGGACTTTCAACTACACATTTCCGCTGTTACGCAAACCGGTTTTATTTCGCTACGTTTACCTCGGAGGTAAAGAAGACTTACCTTATTAGTTCAGGGAGTACCGGGCACTTTGGCGCCCCGTGTCCTCTCACTCCTCTGACTGCGCGGCTCCTTGGCTGAGCACGTGTCACTCTCAGCTGCTGTTACAGCAGCAACGTGCCAGTACGCGAGATAGCGGCTCGCTTAGGGAGACAGCAGGTTTCGTGTTTCGCTGCGGGCCGGAGCACCGATAAAACGGAAACTATATCACCCGCATAGGTCACGGGCACGGACACCGTAGGTGCTTTCCGACAGCACGTGTGCGTTCCGTCCAAGTAGCTTGCGTATTAGCTACCCAGTAGCCCTGGCCAACCTCTTCGCTTTCTTGAATTCAAAAAAAAAATTTCATGCACCTCATTCACGTCTGTCTGATGGGCTCACCTACATGTAGCGCCCGAAACTGCCCAGCGCCGCTCCAACTCGCCGCACTTTCGCACATGGTTGGGATTCCTGCGCTTGTCTCAATCATTGGCACTTGCGCTGCTATGCAGACGGACACGTTCCGCCGCGGACAATGGGCTTGCATGTCCCTTTGTCTTGCTTCCAGAGCCTCTTCACGCCATTTCTGGACCACACGTATCGAAATCAAGAGGTGCCATAGGGGAACAATCTTTAAATTCCTGCAAACAAATCGCACACATGTTGTCCCTATAACTCCTGATTAGCGTCAGTAAGAGTTTTCTAACTGGCCTTTCAAGCACTGTCAAAACAAGCATTCACGCAAGGGTGGACAAACGTATTGCCCAGCTACGCCTCTCCGTACGGCCTGGCACGAGGCCTCACTCCATATTATCATGATCACTCCCTATTAATAGCTGGCCAGCCGTAGTCAAAGGTGGTGGGAGCGAATCGGCGTCCCTTCGTCTTGCCGCCCGACTTTCTTCACGCCACTCCCGGAACACGAGTGTCGAACGCGAGAGGCGCCGAAACCGAGCAAGTGTGACACTTATGCAAAAAAAAAAAAGATTCCACGCTTGTAAGTGTTATACAGCTACTTACGAGCACTGGTTCGAATTCTATGGCTTAAACCTACTATGGCTGAGTGAGCTCTCTCAAACTCGACCGCTCGCCCTCGGATCGACAAACGTACTGCTGAGCTCTGTGCATCTCTGGGCGCCGAGCGAAAGGCTAAATTTAGCTCCGATTGCGTCATGCGTGGCGCGGCAGCGGCGCCATCTGTGCACGTGACACACGCATGATCGAGTAATAGCTTCTACACGAAGATGCCAAAGTAAGGCGGGTGGGTTTAGGAGGCGACTACGCTGTTTTAGCAAACGACCCCTTATTTCCCGCTTCCAAAAGACGTTTCACGTTACAAATTCAAAAAAATACTATTTGATAAAACAAAAGGAGGAGCGAAAGACCACGTTACGCACGCCGCGACCTTCCTCTCGTATCAAGAATTACCCGAACCTAAAATACGACTCGACCCAGAGCCCCGGCATCGAGAAAAAGACAATTTTGGGGCGGGTCTAAGAGGGCGCTCAAAACTGGGAGTCTCTCGGCAATTTAGTGTGATTCATACAACACACTGCAACTGGAGACGCAGACCATGAGAGGCCTGTACGTGTCATCAAGATCACTCTGTGTGATTAATGTTTTGCAACAGCAAATATATCACAGGCTTCTCCAACCAGGAAACACACAGGAGGAGGGTTAACCTAATGGGCTTGTTAGGCTCAAAGCGATGGCTTCAGGTTTGCTAAGCCATCGCCTTTGAACGACGAGAAAAGCAGGTGTTGCCATAGCTCACGCAGTAACTTGTTTTTGTAGGCCATGCGAGACAAACCACTGGCGCACAGTCGGAAAAAGCACGCTTATATACTGTCCTTAAATAAATTACGTTTTTCATCAGAGAGCCCTTCGAAAGACCGTGCGTCACCGCCTGTCAGGCAATAAGGCAAAGCAAAAGCAATTCTGCACAATTTATCCAGCCTAAAATAACTTCTTCGGATCTTGTTCGGTCCTCTGTATACGTTCCATTTTATTAAGGCGAATAGCATTCTCAACCTGCTTCGGCAACTTTGTGTCTGTTTATCTAGCCTCTTTACGCAACTCGGAGGGAGGAAGCGCGGCAGCAGCTTCGAGCGAATTGGCCTTAGGGCTGCCTCTCGCTTCAACGCAAACTAAGCTGCGAAAACACAGCGCAGACGAAGCTATCAGCACTGACGCACTCTGTCCGCGTCGCAGATCCCTTTCAATATAAGGCCCGCGCGGAAGCGCCACACGCAGCAGCTGCCGGAGTATTGGCCTCGAGCTCCACCACTGGAAAAGCTGGCGCCACCGTCGGCGTGACGTGCTAGGAGGGATCACGTGGACATAGCGGCCGCGTCGGCTGCTTCGGGCGCGCCGAAGCGAGCTGAAAACGAGTTTAAATTCCCTCGTACGCTGCGGTCCTCATTTAGTGGCGAAATTTTCCCGCTTCGAGTGTCTCCTTTACAACGCTTGAAAGCACTACAATAGGTAGCAGCTGCCTTTGAAGGCGCGCAACATGGTAGGCTACTGCTCGGTGCCGCAGGGCCGGACGCACGTAATGGAGGCCGGTGTCAGCCTTATTCACACGTAGCCGCAGGACAAGAAGCTGCATGAAGCTTGGCTCGCGAAACATAAAACCGGCAAACAGTCATCGGCTACAACTCGGGTATACAGCAAGCACAGACGCGAGGAAGATTTCTGCTACGGCGCCCGGTCTGCGATGTTCTGAAAACGCGCACTGAGACGCTCGCCCGAGTCCGCTGCCCGACTAATGTCATGACGGTTTGGTCTATGAACTTGTCGATGCTATAGATACTGGCAAGTTCAGTGGAGTGGAAAAACAGCGGTAAGAAGCACATTTAAAAAAAGCATGGTATATGGTCATGTTTGTGTTATGAATAAATGCACTGGATTACAAGAAAGGAGCAGCGGGAAATTGCACGCTGAGAACACCGATAAACATACAGTGCGACGCAACTCGAGAAATAGTATTGAAAGATCAAAGAATTTAGAAGAAAAAAAAATATTTAATCGTCGCGACGGCACATCACAGTCCCCCGTAGGCGTCGAAGTCTCTACAATGAAATTATTTTTGAACAGCTGTGATAGCGCCCACGCAACAATGGTTGCTTGTATACTGCCAAATGCTCATATTCTGCGGCCTGAAGCTCATGGCACGGTGCGAAAACGCGCGCGCGGAGAAAGCGACACAGTGCGCGGACAAGCATGCAGACGCGCAGTCGGTCGCTGCGAATCTGCGCGATCGCTGCATTGAGGCTTCGTTCTATTACACTCCATTTAGTTATACAAACACTATAAGAACATATTTCATATAGTTTGCTCCCAGCGTTTACCTACCTTTCACGTAAGAAGCCGGTTCGGGAGACTCCATCGCTGCAACCGCGCGCAGTGGCGTTCGCTGTACGTATTCGGTAAGGAGATAGCGTCTGCAAACGATTGTATGCTTTCAGTTTGCCCAAGAATATTATTTAGACAGTAAGAAACTTCTCTCCTTTCGAAAGTACTTACAGAAATCTTCGGGAGAGCTAGCGCGTGGTGTTTTCAGTGAGCACTGACAGCAAAACCTATGAGGAGCGCACCACGTGATCCCTCATACTACGCCAGCGAGGCGCTTCCGATAGATGGCGACTCCGTAACTCTTCGCCGCCAATAACGCCCCCCTCCCTCCGCTCTCCTCGATGCTGCTTTCCTCCCTTGAGCGCGCGAGCTCAAGCCGCCATCGTCAGCTCACCCCCGCACGCTTTCACTCGCACATACGGGATGCGGTGTGCGGAGACGATCTTATCACCTTTGAACATATACGGAACGCCACGGCGACGCAGTCGGTGACAACGACAGCCGAAATGCGCCTGGAGTGTCCATATCATAGCCATCGCAATAATCAGCTAATGTCAGTAGTGCCAACCGCCGCCGCCGCTATCCCTGTTACGGCTGGCGCGACTCTTCCCTAGTGTCCCCGTATATGAGCACATACAGGGACACTACTCTTCCCCACCCGCAAGCGTCCTTGGCTAGATATGCGGGGACAACTGAAGACTTCGCCTCGCCTCCCTCACGCATTGACAGCAGCGCAACTCGACAGGCTGCACCTTGATCGTTTTCACGCAGAGGCCGCCGTACTACACCCTTAATCTCGTTCCACTTATTTTCAAGCTATGATAAGCGAGGAACTGTCGTAAATATTTTCTATTCGATCAAACTAAATAGCGGTCCACATAAACTCTCAAAATAAATTTGAACTGTTTATTTTTAAGCTCACGCAGCCAAAATTGAGGCAAAGCTCTCCTAGAATGACTAACCAAGTATGCAAACACAGTCAAATGCCTTTATAACAAAACCAAGTATGCAAACACAGTCAAATGCCTTTATAACAAAGTTCTGGGTGTTTCCGAAATCCTTCGTTATAGAGGTCACTTCGTTGTAAAGGTCGCGCACCGCACAGATCACAATAGAACCTAGACAGAAGTATACCTTCGCGGTCCAGGTCATTTCGTTGTAGAGGCTTTCTTGTAGAGGCGCTCGACTTAGCCGAAACGCGTCATGCACAAGGCGTGCTGGGATCCCCTTTTGAGCTTCCTTCTGGACGCGCCGCGCCTTCTGGCGGCGCCGCTTTGAAGTCCGCGCGTACCCACTGGCACCTACACAGGCAACCATGTTGGTATCGAGGAGGCCTGTTGAAGAGCAGCACATGCCGAGCAAAGCATACCCACGCGAAAGGCCCACATTTTTCGACTCAACTATATTTATAGACGTATAGCCCGAAAAAATACTGATCTGACAATGCCAATGGTGCTATTGACAGTAAAAGTTATCTGAAATTATGTTCCACTTATGTAGTCGCTGTTGCCCAGAACAGTGTTCAGGATATCTGTGACTACCAGGAACATTCTTCCAAACAGCTACAACTGGAACCAAGATTTAAGTACATGACATAAAACTAAATTAAATATGGGGTTTTACGTGCGAAAACCACATTCTGATTATGAGGCACGTCGTAGTGGAGGACTCTAGAAATTTTGACCACCTGGGGTTCCTTAACCTGCACCTAAATCTAAGTACATGGATGTTTTCGCATTTCGCCTCCATCGAAATGCGGCTGCCATGGCCGGGATTCGATGCCGCGACCTCGTGCTCAGCAGCCCAACACCATAGCCACTGAGCAACCACGGTGTATGAGTATATGGCACCGGTGCCTTAGGAAAACTCGTCGTGAAATTTGTGTATTTTGTCTGTTGATCGATTACATAAAGAGGCGCACATAGCTTGCACAACAAATCTCAATGTGCCCGCGGCTATCAAGCTTGATTCGCTGAATAACTTTAATTATTGACTTCAAGACGCACGCTCCAATTGCAAATTCAAATCCATAGTTTTATTCGAAATGGTGCCTACTAAGCTGAAATGCTAAGACTATCGCCAACTTCCAAGATGTTCATCGCCGTAATCCACCAAAGAAGCATTGGCGTTCCAATTATGCGAACTGACAATCGATTTTTAAGGACCTAGTTTTTTACGGCGCAAAGCAAAGCTCTCCCTAGGTAGTGCTAACACCTGCAGTGGTTGCTTCCAAAAGCGCGTGGATATTTAGCGAGCAGAATTTTTCCATCTAAGCAGCGTCTAAAAGAAGAGTCCCTCCTCCAGCCACGCTGAGAAGTGAGAGCGATGTCGATAACCCGCCTCACAAATTCTGAACCTCGCCCATCGTTCTGCTTTCACAGGAGTGAGCGTAACTGTGGTGAACCGCCTACATTTTGACCTTTTCAACCACTTTTGAAATAAAAAAGAACTGGTGCAATAAGTTTGCGTTGTTGCGCAGACATTCATTGTGTTTGCCTACAAACATTCCCAAGTACAAGCCTACGTCATGGCTGGCTGGTTCCCGTCATCCTTGTTCTGCCGATAGCCGAGCCAAGCCAACGCATCGAAAATGAAGGCGGGAGCTGCGCCACTTTTCTGCTCATTACAAGCGAAGGCTTATCTGCACGTAGTAAGTCAGGAAAAACTTAGGACAATAAAGAGTATACTGCATTTCAATACTAATAAAGAGACCAGGAAACTAGTAGAGGTCACGTGGTGGAACTCTTACGCAGCTTCATGTTTTTGCTGCGTGGGGTACCAAATGGCATTTTTCGCGACATTTAGGGATGAATTAAAAGTATAAATCCACGTTTAATGAGAAAAACGGGGCTCGTTTTAGCCACTACGAGCGGGAATCATTCCATCAGCGGTGTTATCATGATTCCTGTTCTGAGCGGTTGTCTGTACTTTCAACATCGTCCTGGCCCTCAGCATCCCGAATGCTGGAATAAACTTCGATTTGATTTAATTCGATTTGACAGCTTGGCGCCATACTTTTGTAACGCTGTTAAGTGAAAATCCGATGAATTTTATTCTAATGCAGAATATATTTCAAGGATAGCGCTACAGTAAGACCTCGCTCTCATATTGAGGTACGCCGTAGGGGACTACGGATTTGTTTTGGTTACCTGGGGGTTCGCTTTAATGTAAGCTTATATCTATAAGTAGAGGAGCGTCGTCATTTTTTTTTGCACTTTGCCTCCATCGAAGCGTGGCTGCCCCGGACGGAATCGAACGCGCTACCTCGAGCTTAGCGCAACACCATAGCCACGAAGCTGCCGCGGTGGCCCATCTCGCGGCTCCTGCTAAGCAAGCATGACTTCACTGCCCCTCGGTCTAAATTTCGCAATGGCGACACGTGTCCTAAAGCGGATAATTAAAAAAGTTTGATTAATCGTTTTTTTTTTTTTTTCAATTGGACACCTGGGCATTTTGATTTATGGAGCAGGTAACTTCTGCGTGTTCCGGATACGCACTCAAAAAGGCGCAGCAGTGCTATCTGTCAAAGGTAATTTCTTTTTTTATTCTATCCCAACTGAAAGAAGGAAACTCGGTACAGGTGGTGTATAAAAGCCGTAGTCGAAGCACATAGAAAGAAGATAAATCAAGATATAGGGGAAAAAAAAGGAACAATATCAAGAGGCATGCATCAAGTGCCGTCAGTGTATTAGGCGTTCTTGTTTTAACGGCAGTGATGAACGCTGAAGTGCACTCAAATACCGAAGCGCGGCCACATTTTTAGCAATGTGCTGTCTAATCGAACTCGTGAGTGCCTTCTCCGTTAAAAATATTTCACCATCCCAATTAGCAGATCGGTGTGTTCAAGATATGCCTCTGAGCCGACATAATAAGCTTATTTTTCTTGCTGAAAACAAATATAAATGCTTGGTCGACATACATGGGTTATGTAAGCCACTTTGCGGGGTTTTTTTTTCTATGCTCTTTGTCTGTATATCCACAAATATATCCGCAAGATAGACCTCGACCCAACAACCAGAAGTAGGCAAAGAAGGCTTCGCTTTAACAGCTCCAACAAACACGTTGCAATTTGTGTGAACCTTTGCAGTTTGTAGCATCTTCCGCGGGGCCACTTTTCGATGCATTGCGATTACGTGACTACGCGGCAACAAGGCAACACATGGAGAACCCCCTCCTCCCCTCCTCCGCGACCCATGGAATCGGCCCAATTAACTATTGCACCATCTCCAGGACTGGCCCACTTCGTTCGCCGAGGAGTCGACAGAGCAGACCCACCCGACCCGGAAAAGCAGGCTTAGAACGCTTCGCTTTACCCTTTCACTTCCAATGACGTACCAGTACGTTTTCCCGTTTCTCTCCCGGCATGTCGCCGATGTCACATAGGATTACCATACCACCATACCCACACCCACCATACCCACCATACCCATACCACCATACCCAAACAGCATTTGTCATTATTCGTGGCATTCTCTACCTTCCACATGACCGAAAACAAACCACTGTGTCCATTTTTTTTTATTTTTAATACCACATGAAAAACCCGACGCTGGAAGTGCGTCACCTCGGAAAAAAGGAAAACGACACTCAGGATTTATAAAGGAATGATGCGTTTGAAGGAGTATGTTACTTGCACTGATGATATTGTAACGATGTTAGTAAAACAAGGATATTTATTAAAGGCGAACTTGTGCCCACTAGTAAAAGTCACTGAGGTCGTGCAGAAATCCGCGGCAGTCGCGTTCCCAAGCTGGGCTCCAACCGTCTTCCTCTTCTCCTCGCGTGACACCTCGTGCGCGTGGCGCATGCGAGCCGGGTCCAACTGGCTGCCCGTGCCACGAATATCGCTGCCTGTTGTTGCTGAACAACGCCACTGTACGGCGTGCACAGTGCCCAGTGCAAAGGGCGCGCAACTTGAATGTCACCAAGTTTGTCGTGGCATTATCCCCCTCCTTACCGCATCGGCCCGATGCGTGAGAGGATGTAGGGGTTCCTGTGGGCGCTCAATTTTTTTGTGCATGTTGTTGCTGTTGTTCATGACCTCTCCTGGTAGGGTTTCATGCGGACAACATGTACAACTTCCGTGGAGTTGCGCCGTCTTGGGCTCTCGTGTCCAGCGGATTTCACTTCGTAAGTGACGTCGCTTATACGACGAAGTATTTCGTAAGGGCCGAAGTATCTGCACAGAAGCTTTTCAGACAGTCCACGGTGGCGCACTGGGGTCCATACCCACACCTTGTCACCGGGCTGGAAATGAGCTTCACGACGGCGCTGGTTGTACCGGCTGGAGTCGATGCGTTGTTGGCGGCGTATTCGGTACCTTGCCAGCTGTCGTGCCTCCTCGGCTCGTTGCAAGAAATCATCCAGGTCAGATGAGTTATGGGTTTCTTCATCTAACGGCAACATAGCATCCAAAGTTGTGGTTACTGCTCAGCCGAATACAAGTTCAAACGGGGTGACTCGTGTAGTTTCCTGAACGGCCGTATTATATGCGAAGGTGATGTATGGCAAAATTTCGTCCCAAAGCCTATGTTCAACGTCGACATACATCGAAAGCATGTCGGTCAGTGTTCTGTTAAGGCGTTCAGTTAAACCGTTTGTCTGAGGGTGGTACGCCGTAGTTTTCCTATGATCAGTATGTGTCATTCGCAACAAGCATTTCATTAGGTCCGCAGTAAAGGCCATTCCACGATCGGTAATAACAACTGTGGGAGCGCCATGCCTGAGCACGATATTGTGGACAAAGAATTTTGCAACTTCGACAGCCGTTGCATCGTACAGGGAATCAGTTTCTGCGTAACGGGTCAGATAGTCCGTGGCCACAACTATCCACTTTTTGCCTAAAGATGATGTTGGGAAGGGTTCAAGGAGGTCCATACCGACTTGTTGGAATGGGGCTTTTGGTGGCTCTATTGGCTGGAGGAGGCCGGCCGGTTTTACGGATGGAGTCTTGCGCCTTTGACACTCGCGACAAGTCTTGACGTAGTGCTGCACTGATGCTAACAACTTGGGCCAGTAGTATTTCAGACGAATCCTGGCGACTGTACGGCTCACGCCCATGTGTCCAGACGTCGGCTCATCGTGACAGGCATGCAAAATTTCTTCTCGCATAGAGGTGGGTACGACAAGTAAAAACTTTGTCTCGCTGTTCTCGAAGTTTCTCTTGTAGAGTACACGTCCTCGCAGACAGAACGAGGATAGCCCCCTAGAGAAAATACGCGGCAGTTGAACGTAGAGTCCCTCCAGGCGCTGTATAAGTGGAAGCAATTCCGGGTCATCTCGTTATTGTTGAGCAATTTGTGACGCGTCAACAATGCCAAGGAACGGGAAATCTTCTTCTTCTGACACAGTTGTCTCGACGGGTGCGCGTGACAAGCAGTCGGCATCGCTGTGTTTTCTCCCGGATCGGTATACGACAGTAATATCAAACTCTTGAAGCCTAAGGCTCCATCTTGCTAGTCGTCCGGATGGATCCTTGAGATTCGCCAGCCAGCAAAGCGAATGGTGATCGCTGACTGCTCGGAATGGTCTACCATAGAGGTAGGGCCACGACAGACTTGGTTACATTCAAGTTTGTCGTGGCAATATTTTGGCACTGTTTACTGCTTCACTGCGTAGCGAACATCTGTAGAGAACAAGGCCGGTCATCAACACACTTGCATAGGTAGCAACAATGACTACATATAGTCTGTTCTTTCTCGCTTTTTTTCTTCGAAGATTTCTTTTTAAAGAAGCCCACAAATCTTACTTGAATCACTCAATGCAGATTTGGTGCAAATAGTTATTTTTCTTTATTTATTTATTTACTTAAGATCGGAAGTGTTAGCAACAAGCACAGTGTGTCGTCAGCTTCACAAAAATAAATTGGTGAAAGAATGAAGAGTGATTATTCTGTGTAGGGTATTTTTCGCACCAGACGCTCCCCCAGCGTCGTTTATTTCTTCCTCGAATATTACAAAACTAAAACAAAGGTTGAGTTTGGCTGCGCAGAAATAAAAGAAAATTACGTGTGTGATGGCAAATGCTCCCTTGGTGCGGTCGTCACATTCGACCCTGTCTCACAAAAGGAATGTCATAAGGAACATGGCGGTACAGGAACTCAGAAACGTGCCAGTACGTCAGTGACTATATGGAAAGGTTAATGAAATGAAATGCTTTAGCCATATAGCAGTGCGCTCGCAGCCAAACCGGGGCGGTGAATTGCAGTTAAAAAGTAATCAATAAATAGACGGCAACGTGGATAATATTGTCACGTGGTGGTGACGTTGAAGAACACAGTAGCAAATACTGTGAAAGACAGAACTAACTTTTATTGGGCGAACCTGTGCCCACAACGACAGGCTACACTTGTAGCACAACGATAGCGGCGAACACGGTCGGCGATCGTCGAAAATCTGATCAGCTGGTCAAGCGCGTTCGCTTTCATACAGCAGTCGTCGAATGTTCCAGACTAATCGTTTGGGCCCGCGTGCCTTCCACAAAGTTCTACACCATTCGCGTCACGCGATGAAATCAGATAACAAAAGGTTCGGCGACAACAGACAGCCGGGTAGAAACATCGATAACTTTCCAGAAACTTCGGATACATGCAGGAGCATCCCGCGCTGTGCGATTACAGTTGTTAAGCGGCGAAACGTGGTCGCCCGATAAAGATAAGTACACGTGTCAATATGCATCACATCCGTAACAGTCTGGCGTGTGAACGGTAGAAAACCGCCTTCAGCTAGTGTTCAGAGACGTTCAGTTCACGGACAACACGCGCGAAACGAACAGCCGCGCTTACGGTACTCATTCAGTGAGGGTTCTTTTGCAACTGCAGAAAAACAAACCGGCAGCATAGGATGCGGACCGGATATATAAGCGAGGCCTAAGTGATGCGGCACTACGGCTTCGCACTCGCCGTACATTGCAGCGATCGAAACACGGCACCAAAGAGCGCAGGCGCAACATCAATGGTGGTTTTGGCTAGGGCTATCATTGGCTGATGGTGTTGCTATGGCTGTGATGTTGGCTTGCTAAGCACGAGGTCGCTGTATTGAATCCCGGTCACGGCGGCCGCATTTCGATGCGAAAACACCCGCGTACTTAGATTTAGGCGTACGTTAAAGACAGCCCCATGGTGGTCCAAATTATTTCGGAGTCCGCCACTACGGCGTGCCTCATAATCAGATCGCGGTTTCGCCACGTAAACTCCCATAATTTTGAAGGCCACACTGCGGCGACTCAAGACACAGCAAAGCACAGTTACAACGACATGCATTTCGCAGATAGTCAACTTAAACAAAAGAAAGACAACAAAACGGTCTCCAATCCACGCTGTGAAGGTGGTTGGACAGCGAAGCTGTAAACGGCGACTAGAACGATTACCCGTTGCAACGTAGGTTGAAATTATTCGCGCGCTGACATTCACATGCACTTTACCTAATTGTTAGCCCAAGACATTTCGACGGCCTGCGACTTCGCTTTCTGCACCTACGAAGAGTGGACCAGAGAGAATAGAACTTCGCCGCGCCTGGCATGCATGCTGCCCTTCAGGAGTTTTTTTTTTTTTTTACATAAAAACTGTTTACAGCGCAAACACATGCAACCACAAAGAATAAGGGACAGGACACAAGCGCTTACTGTCAACTAACTTTTAATAACGGAAGACGGGTGCCTTATATAAGGGGAAAGGCAGAAGTGAAGTGGGAAGGGAGTGATAAAATCGGGGAAAATGATGATGCGCATCGATGAACGAACGTGCCAGCAGTCAACGCATTCAGGCGCGAAGAAACAAGAAAACGAAAAAACTAGACGAACACTAACAAAAGGCGAGGGATACTAAGATACAATGAAATCGGTAAGCAGCCGCTTCCAAAAAATGAAGCTCTGCCGCAAAAAGTGATACAGAAGGGGTGCTTGTATGAAATGATGATAGAAGGGGTGCATGTGTTTGCGCTGTAAACAGTTTTTATGTCAAGTATGCACCAACTCGCCCAGAAAGAAGTTTTAATGAAGTACCTTCAGGAGTCCTCGCTATGCGTGGCGTTGCCATGGCACTGTTACAACACAAATTAGTTGCTAGGCGGGTTATTCTTTCACGTACGAGTGTGTAGTTACGTGTGTAGTTACGTGTGTAGTTACGTGTGTAGTTACTCCCTGCTTCGTATGATACAGTCAAGCTGCCATCACCGCGGCAGCTTGCGCAGCTGTAATCTTTACGGGGAAACATTTGTGGGAACGTAACGGTTCCCCGTAAACTTGTGGGAACCCCAGCCACCGGCTATGGTCTACCGGTGTTCAGGAAGTCAATAACCCTTCTGTCAACTGTCAAAGCGCCGCAAGTGCCGGAAGGCAGTATATTCTGACGTTGCTAATTGAATATATATATATATATATATATATATATATATATATATATATATATATAGAGAGAGAGAGAGAGAGAGAGAGAGAGAGAGAAATTCGACCAATCTTTTCAAATGCAACTTTTTTTATATGAAAAGCTTCCCACTCAGGTATGGACGTACAGTGCGGTTACGTTCAACTGATAGCCGAAGGGGAAGCGTACGGAATCGGTAGGCATGATCCGCCTAATTACGCTCCAGCAGCATAGAACAAAAGAAAAGATGGTAGGCGACCCTAATCATTGATTTAGGTGTCCCCTAGGGCCACACGCACCTCGGCGTTGTTGCTCTTTAGGTTAACTTTAGGCCAGCAAGGCAGGAGCCGAACTGGGAGGCAACTGTTTTCCATTAATTAGCCGGTTAAATATCACGCCACCTGCTTGCGTGTGATGTCATGAGCAACGGCATTACTTTGGCTTTCTACTTCCGGGTTTCCAGGAATTTCGCCGCAGTCATGCTCGCGTGGCGGGTCTCTAATGTCTATGATTACGTGCTTTGGTGTGCGGTAATCAGTGATTTATAAATAATTATAACTATTCCACACACTTCAGTAACTCAACTTGTAAATAACCTTATGCTATGATATCATATGTAAATAAAGTCCAGGCATTTTGTACTGTACTACTTCTTCTCGATTATTTTCTTAAATATCTTGAATTTCGTGTTCATTCGTCTCAGTGATTTCTAATTGATTCTAATTACTCCAGACACTTCAGTATCTCAGCTTGTAGCTGAGCTTCTGCTCTAAAGGAATATATATCACGAAACCCATGAATGTTGTACATTTATTTTTTTCCATGTTTTCTGATTCATTTTGAATTTCGTTCCCGGACGTCTCGGTGATTTCTAAATAATTCTAATTATTCCAGAAACTTCAGTAACTCAACATGTAACTAAACTTATGCTCTGGTATGGCATATGTCACGAAAGCCATGAACTTTGTACTGTATTGTTTTTTTTTCCTGATTTATTTTGAATGGAGGCGCACTGACAGTGCTGCGAAAGAAACAAGAGTGCCAGTCGATGCTCTTACCACTAAAGAAAAAGAAGACGAGAAAGAAAAAAAGCAGAGTAGTGCGAGCTGTCACTAACTGATGATATAAAAGTGCCGTTCAACGCTGCGATACGAAACTCTGAGCCCACAACCCGGATTGTTTGACGAATGCACAAGCCTAGCTATACTCGCAAAGAGAGAGAGAAAGAGAGAGAGAGAGAGATAGCAACGAGAGGAAAGGCAGGGAGGTCAACCAGACGAGCGTATGGTTTGCTATGTACTCGCGAAACAATCTTCAATGGCTATGAAGGGAAAGCTGTGAAACACATGTGTTACCGCGCCAAGTAGTCCGGCAGCCTTTGACAGCACTTTTTGGTTGCTTGGAGCGCACGCTGAACCGACGCGCCTTCCGCATGCGACGGGTTCGCGTTTCCCCAAACACGGAAAGAAACAGCCGCGAAATACGCGAACATTTGCACTCGCTGGTGCATCCTATCTTGTTCAACGGTCCCCGATGAGGCGTTTATGTTTTTCCTTCCCCAGCCAAAACTGAGGAGGACTAAGCCTCCTTTTTTTTTCAGAAGCACTCTCTCACCTGTGCGCGCGTTGCCTCCGCAGCTTTCCCTTCGCAGCCACAGAAGGTGGGCCTTGCGTATAGCATGTTCGGCGACGTCGAAAAAAGCGAGAGAAAGGGAGAACGAACGATGTATCATTCGATCCCAATGCGACACCTGCAGAACCTCAAAAGCAACAGACTGCCCGCGCCAGTTCATCAACAGCATCCACGTCGTCTGCTCCAATGGCTGCACCCAGCGTGCCCACTTGGGATTACGTAGTTTTCGTCGGCCTCACGGCGCTAAGCCTGGGTGAGTACGAGCAACGCGTGGTATCCGGATAGTTGTGAAGCTGCCTAGTGTGGCACCTGTGTCACGACGTATGCGACGCTCTTATACTGAAGGGGGAAGCTTTGGCTCAGAGCCAACTCTCGTTTCCCTATTCGAATGCGTATATAGGACATTCGTGGACTTAAAGGCGGTAGCGTTACGCGCGTAAAACTACTTGCTGGACGTGCTTTCGAAGAGATGGAGACTGAAGGAAGCCCGGTCAGGATAGTTGGTTTGGTTGGTCGGTTCTTCGACCCAACATCTAGCCCACGTCAACTATGGGGGATATCGGCCAAGAATCGGTGGTTTTTGAGAATTTAGCAACGAAATAGTCCTCAGTCAGGCTGCTAGATCGTCGAAAACTTTTGTCGCCGGCTTTTCTAAGACATTTCATTCTGGGAAATGAATGTAGAGAAATTAAATCCGGAAATGTGAAAAGAAAACGAAGTAATGATCTGCTCAATGCGGCGTGTGAACGAATTCGAATGACATTCGCATCATTTCAAGGCGAAATCTATTCTCTCCCGATTGTTAGGAGTACATTACTGATTTGGCATCTCAACAATTGCACAAGGCCGAATGTGGGTAAACTAGACACAATTTTAGCACAATGTTTAGAAATTCGTAACCTTGAATAAAAGCATATAACAATTCAGTAAGCTGTTAGATTGGCTAATGCAGACGGTCATGATGTGTCACAGCTCTCGCGAAGTCGTTACATCGTTTACATGACTTTTCCTACATTATTATTCACTAAATATTGGAATAATTCAGCGAGGCGTACGCTACATTGATTTTATCCGCTTTATATGCACGGGAGATAGAAATCGTTTGGAAAATTAACAGTGACACCGTTGTTATTGCTAAGGAAAACAAATGTTAATTTTACGCTTTATTCAAGAAAAAAATAATCACACAAGTTCTTTCATTTGAAAACGCAAATTGCAGGAGTGGTCTGGGCGAAAGCACTGAACTGCACTGAACACTGAAAGCACTGAACATATTCCACTTAACCTAAAATATCTACTTAATCTATGCAAGTTCAAGATCAAGTTGCTCGTAACAAGTGCCACTGTTACGGTGTGTCGTTGACAAAATTTATTTTCAGTTCCACAGAAAAAAAAAACTTTGACGGGCGACTTTTCCTTCATCCCGTCACTGTGACCTGTTTTATGTCGATGGTTGTAAAACGCATCGCGTTCATAAATAGCTGCCGCTTTTAACGATCAACTCCTCTGTTTTCACTACGGGCGACTATATTCTACCACGTTTTACTTCCAGTTATTCACCCACACGTGATGTAGCAATAATCAACAAGGCATGTGCGATATGTACCTGCGTAATGAACGCACTTTCTTTTCCAAGAGAAAATAAAGAAAAGTTGGGGAGGGTGGAGGGGTTTACTATGCGCGGTAAGCTTTACGACAGCTCTTGCGAAAAGGCAAAAAATGGAAACTTAAGACGCTAATGATATGAAAAATGCATCAGATAACTGCGTTTTTATTTGCACTCCACCTCACACCGATTGGAAACACCAGACTCGCACGGGTCGCTGCACGATTCCAGAACAGCTCGCCTTGCAGCTGCTTCCGGCCGCCTGCCATTATCGCAATCATCACGATGGCATCCTGGCCACGGCGGCCGCATTTCGATGTGGCTGAAATGCGAAAAACATCCCCGCACTTAGATTTACGTGCACGTCAAAGAATCCCAGGTGGTCCCAATTATTCCGGAGACAACCCCCGCTACGGCGTGCCTCGTAATCGGATCGTTGTTCAGGCGCGTGAAACCTCGTAGTATTTTTTTGTCATCATGTTGACGCGCTGATTTAGGGAACCTGCTGTTTAGGCGACCAGGCTGTGTGTGCGCCTTCCGCCGACCTGCTCATCGGCATGTTAAAGACTATATGGTCAGCGTTTACGTTTTCTGAGCAGATAAACTCTCTGTCCCTCGGCAGGAGGAGACAAAGGAGAGGAAAGACAGGGAGGTTAGCCAGTGTAAGTACCGGCTGGCTACCCTGTGCTGGGGAAAGGGGCAAAGGGAATGAAAGGAGAAAGAAGAAGAAGAGGGGAAAAAAAGAAAATTCGCACAGTAACGTGAAACTACGCTCTACAACGTTCAAAGGCGGTCGCACAGTTCGCATGTCCTTAAAAACTTCAACAAAGCCCTTAAGGCCTTGAGTGCCGAAGCCCGTCTGGACCAATGTCCTAGAGCTTTTTCCTCTGTAAAGGGGCGATTGTCCAGTTTTGCGAGAGCGGTCACGAGCACTGTTCTTCGCACTGCGTAACGGGGACAGTCACAAAGGAGGTGTTCAATCGTCTCCTCGCAGCCGCAGGTGTCACAAGTAGGGCTGTCGGCCATTCCAATGCGGAATGAATATGAGTTCGTGAATGCCACGCCGAGCCACAGGTGGCACAGAAGTGTTGCTTCCGCTCGTGGCAACCCTGGTAGTAGGCGGAGTTGCAGACGTGGATCCAATTTGTGGAGACGTGCGTTCGCGAATTCACTGGTGTTCCACAGATTCTGTGTAAGCTTGCGGGCGAGGGAGCGAAGACTTGTGGCTGCGTCTGTCCTTGACAGCGGTATGGGTATAATCTGGGCGCCATCATGAGCCGACCGGGCTGCGTCATCCGCACTGTCATTTCCTGAAATTCCACAGTGACCCGGTATCCACTGGTAGATGATGTTGTGTCCCTTGTTGATTGCGTCATGGTGGAGTAGTCGGATGTCTGCTACTAGTTGCTCATTTGGTCCAGGGTTGAAAGGGGACATCAGACACTGAAGAGCTGCCTTTGAGTCACATAAGATGGACCATGAATGTGATGATTTCTGAACAATAAACTCCAGAGCAGCACGGATAGCTGCGAGTTCTGCAGCTGTCGATGATGTAATGTGAGATGTCTTGAACTTGAGGGTCTTGAACTGGACTTGGGGCCCATCGCACACTTCGGAACCAAAGAGAGGCAGAAAAGCGGGCAACGGACGCCAATTCCACACTACTCCCGACCATGCCGTCCAAGTGCTGGCCGCCCCTCCTTCACGTGGACTCTCCCGCGCCAGGTCGCGCTTCGCGCCCGCACGCGCTCTCCTATTACGTCACACCAAAGCCCGTAAACTGCATAAAATAACAGATTGCAGGGAGCCAGTTGCGGCTTTAAGTGCGTAAGCATGTCTATGCTTACCGAAGGAGGAAACTCGTCCGTCTGTCCATCGCGTAAGACGATCGCTTTCAAGACGAGGCCCGCAGCAGTGAACGAATTGACCTTCGCGTTGCCCCTCGCTTCAACACGAATTAGCGGCGATAGCACAGCGCACACGACGCTACGAGCGCGCGACACGCTCTGTTTCCATCGGAGTTCGCTTCCGAAATAGTGCCCGCGCAACCGCGTCATCCAGCGATCATCCTTTATGAAGCAGCGGCATCATAGAAACGCACCATCATGTAAGATGAGCGAACATTGCTACTACTCGCCTCTTTCTTCTTCGTGTAGTCCCAGTTAACATTACGGTGCTACAAACGCGCTTCCCCGTTTCGCGATTCTGTTGCGGTGCTTCTCGCAATTATACCAAACGCAGCAGCGTACGACGACGAATAGCAAGTGATTAGTAGCAAATGCTTTCGCATCATTTATACAACACGCACAGGAGATTCCGCGTGTAATTCTTTTTCTTCTCTCCCGAGTTTGCGAGGTGCCTTTGCACCCGCCCTAGCGCCAATCATGCGACAAGAACAGCCAGAGTGTTACCGCGGTCACTCTTTCCGCGATGCCCCAAGCGAGCGTGATAACACGTAGCCTATTCCTACCGCATGCTTGCCGCCTGAGTTCTCTAGTCGTAGCGTTGACGTCAGCTTCTCAGTCGCCAAAACCAACGCCCCTGCTGGTAGCGTGCATGGATGCGCAGCCTGCGCTAGTTCGCCGCAGAATTTCGTTTACGTCGCCTCGGCGTTTCTCGCGTGGCATTACTAATATTTCCAACGCAGCGACGGGCACAGAGATTAAGTGCGCTTGCTTTAAACACGTGAGCGAGCAAAATATTCTAGTTTCTCCGAAAAACTACAGCACGGCTTTTTGAACGTGAGACAAACAGTATAGCAAAGCAAAAAACAAAAAATTTAGCAGAGGCACACAAGGCTGCTGACGTGTCGGAATGCGAAAGCATTGTACTCCCTGTGGTGACATGTCTTACAGCGGAGCTGTATATGTCTACCCTCCCGTACATTTTAGAGCGAACCTTACTTTGCCTCTTCTCCCGGCTTTCCGGGCACTGTGACGGCCTTGCCGCGCGTCCCGCTGGGTTTCTTGAAACGCGTGCCATCGTCATCGATTTCAGACGGAAAGACAAACATTATCTTTCGCGTTGCGACGACTGGATCGATCGGCGGTGTCTGTGTAGGTGCTACTTGAAGGCCGTCCCCATCGTTCATAGGCTGTCAGGATTGGGGGCTCAATCCCATCACTCGTGGTCCTTTGCCAAGATTGGAGTACGGCATGAATTCGAAGGTAGCTGACCCATGCCGTCGTCCAATTTATTTATGCTGAGGACGTTGATGAAGTGAAGAACTGCTTCTCATCGAGAACGAGGAATATGGGTTTATTTACAGAAATTAAATCAGTCTAACATGACTGCTTGAGAAAAAGAGTGTCAGTCCAACATGACTGCACGAGAGAAGTGTATCAGTCTAACATGACTGCTCAAGAGAAGTGTGTCCAGCATTCGTACAACAACAGTTTTTATACACTCGGTCCGCCGGCCATACGAGGCGGCGACTGTTCGTTTACTCATCGCCAACCTGCCGCCCCTCCGCAGAACAATTTACGTACACAAAGGCACACACATTCCGATGCCCGACGATGGCGTTGGAGGGGTGCCCTTCCGGGAAGTATCGGTGCCAATCGTGGGTAGCTCGTTGTCTTGCGTCTGGCCGAGGCATGAGAAGCACCAATATACGGCTTTCCCTCGGCAGCTTGTTCATGCGTATCAGATCAGGTCCGCGCTGGAGAACTCCGGAACCATTGTTCGCACACCGAACTCGTTCCGTCACAATGTCGATGGGGCTGGTGGAAGGAGGCGGTTTTCAGCACAAAGGCCGCTTCTTCGAACGCCTCCTAGCTGCAGCGACGGTGAGTGGGGGATGCGCGTCTTGTCCCCCAGTCGTAACTGGGTGGCAATCTTGCCTTGCAGCTCGCCGTTCTTAACAAGGCCCAAAAAGCATGTCCACGCCCCCCACGCGCCCACTCGAACAGCGCATGGCGCCTCCCCTCCTTGCTCCACTCAGCGGGGGCACCTCCTCTCCTCGCTCCCTCGCCGGTGATCACCGCTTTCCTGCGTCCACCCCGGACTGCGCCCGGACACTCATGAGCCACTGAAGGCTTACGCCTTAATATATGACGTCAACCCGAGTATATATAGTTTTGAGGTGTTTTTATGGTTTGCGCCGTCGGCCATTTTCGGTATCACCTTTCAGTAGTGCCGACACCTACGGATTTTCGCGTAACGGGGCATATAATGCTTTCGCATTAAAATATGCAGATTTTCAAAAGCAAATTAAGATGGGGGTGGGTTCATTATGCGAGTGCATTTCTTGCGCAGTGCTTGATATCTTCCTTAAAATATTGATTTGAAAAAAGCATGTGGTCCTGATGACATCCCTAATGCATTTGTAAAAGATATGTCGAATGGGTAGCAAAATAATTCCAGTTCCTGTTTTCAAAGTCATTGCAAGAAAGTGAGGTTTCAAACCATTGGAAAGTAGCAAAATTGAAATCACTACACAAAATTGGGTCAAAATACTCTGTTACAAACAAACTACTGCCCGTTTCAATTATATCAACTGCTTGTAAATTGACAGAGCAAATGTACCCTAGGCATATATTAGAGCTTTTCGAAGAAGACGACTTTTTCATCAAGCGTCAACATAGGCGTCGCAGGGTTTTTTCTACCCAAACTCAATTAGCAGAAATAATTCACGATTTCGCGATTTCTCCAAACAATGGAAACGAAACTGACGAAATTTTTCTAGACTTCTGCAAACTTTCTATGAGGTCTATCACAATATACTGCTTCGTAATTTAAATTGTATACTTAAAACGCCTAACTAATGTCCTGGATTTCACCATGTATTGCTCACCGAAAACAATCTGTTTCCATTCAGAGGCACAATTCGGCAAAAGTCCTCGCTTATTCAAATGACCTACATGGCCCAGTGCTTGGCCAGCTGTTCTTTCTTATCTTTATTAATGATATCACTATTGGCATTCCTGTTAAAATTAAGCTATTAAATAAGCTGTTTCACCTTTTCGATAGATTGAGGCAAAGAAATCGAGCAACACATGTATGCGCTATCACAGAATTTTTTTTTATTTTTCACACGTATTCCTTTAACAAAGACTCCATTAACAGTTCTTGACAGTCATGAAGGAAGCTTTGTGGTCGGAGAAATAGACTGATATATGTTCGACTTGGTACACCAATGCTTGATTCTCAAAGACGAGATCTATACAAGTGCCTCGCGAGGTTGTCACAGCCGTGGGACGCGTTACGAGCGAGAGGAACGGGATGTTCTCCCGCATAAGTGTTAGGAAATTGCTGTTTGTCTTTATGTCAACATTAAAGTCCCCCACTACTAACATCGGTGTGGATCGATGGACGGTTAATGCGAGTTGCAGGAAGTGCACGACGTCTTTCGTGAGTGCGGTAGCGGACTCACGAAAGCGGTATCAGTCGGTCGCTGCTAGCGCTGGGGGGATGAAAGGGGGGCGGAGCTGGTTATGAGGCCGACGACAACGCGAAACCCAGGAACGGACGCCAAAGAGCCATTTGTGTAGCCAGCCCTCCTCCACAGTCTCTCCTCCTCCCTTCCATCATCCTCCCTCGCCCGGAGAGCCGACAGCGCGCATGCGCGGCGGCGGAGCAGCGGCGCATGCGCGGCGGCGGAGCGCGGCGGCGGAGGCGAGCTGGTTACGAGGCCGACGCCGACGACGACGACGCCGACGACGACGCGAAACCCAGGAACGGACGCCAAAGAGCTGCGCTCTAAAAGAAAGTAGACAGAAGGGACGGTAATCTTACGATGAAGGATACTAGAACAAGGAAAACAAGAACACATTAAAAAGATGCCTGAGAAATAAAACTGTCTTAACGTGCCTACATATCTTAGTCACATCAACGCGCGAGCTCCAGCCAGCAAAGCGCAATATCACCAACTTCTCGTCCGCACATACCACGCAGGCGCCGGCCTGTACCTGTCCCTGCGTCGACGGTCTCGCTTCCGGAGCAAAGACGAGACGTTCCTGGGAAGCCGGACAATAGGCACACTTCCGCTGGCCGTGTCCATGGTGGCGTCCAACGTGACGGCGTCGGGCCTGATAGCGTTCACGGCGCACTACTACGCGTACGGCTTCCACACTCTCTGGGCCATCCCGGTCTTCGCGCCAGCCGTGCTGATGGTCGCCTACCTCTTCCTGCCCGTCCTGTACGAGCTGAAGATCACCTCGGTCTTCGAGGTGATGTGCTCGCAGCGCCTTCTCGTACACCATTATCAGCTCAACTACAGCAGCGGTGGTGGTTGCGCTTGCGGTAGCTGCAGGCGAGATTAACTGGAAATCCCTGCACCAAAGCATCTCTTGCGGTCTCACTGAGCTACGTCACCGCATGTTCAGCGCGTTAGTGCCTCGCTGTGATGCGAGAAGGAGACGGGACGCTTGCTTGTGTGCTATAAGAGACTCTGCTGGAAGCGCAGTGTGTTGCAGGCACGCCATGGTCGTCTGAGGCGCATAATCGTAAGACCTTGGAAGCGTTCATAAAAACCCGCTGGTGTCGTGAGCCCGTTCGCTCTGTGGTTTTCTATGTTGCTTAACTGTTCATAGACAAGCACTCTGCGTCGGAGAGGCTTTACACAAAGGCTTGCGCGTGACGCTGTGTGAGTTCAGCGTTAAGGGCCCCGTGTCGCAGAAAACTCGGTGTCGGCGTCCCGCGCCGGCGTCCCCGTGAGCGAAAATTCCCGTATGTATTTAGGTATATGTATATGCGACGCCTTGCTATATGACATGCGGAATATGCGGGTTATATGTCCACGCCATCGTAACACTAAAGTTGTTCATACCGTGTCTTAGATTCCTGACGAAGTTATTCATCGTTAAAGAACCCTTAGTGGTCAATATTTTACTTCACTCCCCCACTACTGTGTGCCTCATAATGAAATCCTGGTGTTGGCATCTAAAACTCCGCAATTAAAGGCGTCGTATACATGATACCTCTGCCCTGTGGTAGACACTACGTCGGGCGAACCGGCCGATGTCTGGACGATATAGGCTCAGAAAGCACAGAAACAATGTAAAGAAAGGTGCTAATGGCTGGTTGGCAGCCCACTGCAGCATATGTGCTGGCTCGCCTCTTTTACAAGAACGTGTCGTCCAGCACAAGCACAAAGAGGATATAACGAGACATAACCGAGACTGCGACCATTGACACGGCATGCCAAGATAGTGTTAGCACCCCTTCACTCTCTTTAACAAGGAAATAACTTTCGTGTCTCGATGCATATCTGTTTGCGCTTGCCTGAGTTGCTGCATGGCCTATGAATAGTGATTCGGCTTCCATTAAACATTCTGTAGAAAGTTAGCGCTTACGAGTGTGTCCCTTCCTGCGTCCGTGTGACAATGTTAACGCGCTAAACACTATATCAAAGATGTTGCAGTAACAGGGACAGCAGTCGATCCTTGCTAACCTCATGTATCGTTCTGGCAGTGCCCAGCTGTCCAGTGTCTTCGCACGGCACCTGCCTCTGTGAACTAAAATGTGAACAAATGCACAGATGTGCAATGATTTGATCATTACCTCAAAGCGTCACACGTGGAACTGTCGACCAAATGAACATAAGAACGGTGACGAGAATCAGATTGCACAGGGTCAACTTATTACTTTTCTAATAGCTGCAGTGACCGCTAATGCTATGACTTACGAGGCAATCACGGTTTCAAGCTATGTGGATGTTGCGGTGAACTGACAATCTTCTTTTTTTTTTGACGAGATTATATGTCTGATTCTTTAAGCGCTTGGCAATTAAGCGCTCAAACGTTTTCAGCGCTCAAACGTTTGGAACTACTCCATGAAACACGTGATATTGCGGTTTATCTTGAAACAATAAATTGTTATTTTTGCCCTTACTGTACTAATCCACAAACGCCCATCAGCGAACTTCATGCGTTATTCGTCAGTATAACTTCATTGCACCGACACACGCAGTTGCATTTAATTACAAGTCACCGCCACTGGCCACGACAAGAGACGTTCAAAAGAACTTCGTTGTGCCACTTCAACGTGACGAAAGTAATTAATGCATTTCTTTTATTTATTTATTTGAACCTCAAGGGTCCCTGGCGGGACATTACATGAGGGGTGGGCGCAAGAACGGCGGTTGACAATGAATGTTACATGAGAATCATGACGATGACATGGCTTCCTCGATGGCACTCTTGAAATGGACTGGATCAGGGATTTGTGCTAAGTGACAGGGAAGGTCATTCCAGTCGCGAGCTGTGTGGACAAAAAATTATTTCTGAAATGTAGTTGTTCGGGAACGATGCGGGATGACGCTGTTTGGATGGCCTGTGCGGGGTGTTCGACGTACTGGTAGGATGAGGTTGCTGTCACGGGGCGAGCAATGGAAAAACCTGTGATAAAGGCAGAGACGTGAAATTCGGCGACGGGAAGCGAGAGAAGGAAGTTATAGTTGCAATTTCAAGGCGGATATGCTAGAGTATCGAGAGTAGTTTGAAATAATAAAGCGAGTGGCACGATTCTGAAAAGATTCAAGGACTGAGATAAGGTTAGACTGATGGGGGTCAAATATTGCGCAAGCGTATTCAAGTTTAGGTCGGACAAATGTTTTATAAGCTAGTAATTTTAAGGAAGAAGGTGTCATGCGCAGGGTACGGCGCATGACACCGCAGTGTGGTGCGCAGCGTACGGCGCAGGGTACGTCGGGTTCAAACTATTTTACCTCTTCTCCCAACAGTACCTTCGTATGCGCTATGGAAACGGCGTTGGAGTTGCGTCATCGGTTATCTACTTCGTGCTAAGCGTAAGTGCATCTCCACGAGTTCTAACCTGGGCTGTTTTCTGCAGAACGAAGGGATGTGGAGGGTTGGGAACTATTGATTTTTGAGGAGGTGATAAACCTGAACACTTTCGCTAGTTTTTACCGCCGCACACTTCTTGCGATAATGTTCCTACACTTACAACATCAATTACACTTTCGCCACTGCGCGTACTACTTTAGTGAGAAACTAGCCGAGTTGTCACCACGTACGAATGAACACGCTTTATTTATTTATTTATTTATTTATTTATTTATTTATTTATTTATTTATTTATTTATTTATTTATTTATTTATTTATTTATTTATTTTCAGCAAGCCATAGGCGTAACTGGCCTCTACTGTGCCGCAGTTGCCATGTCGACAGGTAAGTTATATCGCTAACTCCTAATTTTCTTTAAAATATCGGCCATGTCACCTTGAGAAAGGTTACAAATATTCACCGCAACAGTGGCCTATTCATAACCATGGTTCGTCGTGCTCAGTAGTCACGTGACATATATGATGGCGACGCTTTAACATCTAGTGGTTTTTCGTAAGGGCCACAAGTGCGGTATGTTTCCCGTGTCTACTTATTATAATACCAATTGCAAAAAAATGCCGCAACATTTATTTTATTGCGATATTAATTATACAGACGTGCTAGAGAGGTACGTCTGCGACGTCGGTGACGCCGTTGCAATGCTGTTCCGGTGACGGCGCATAAACCACTACGAACGCTTCTCCAGTGCAGCACAGCCGTGCAGAATTCTCGATGTGATGTGATTTTTCATCACGATAACGAGGGTGTCTCAACTGTAACCCCCCATACGAATGGTGAGTCTTAGTAGGAGTCCTTGTGCTGCTCTGCAGCGGCTCAGTGTCTTTTGAAGGCCCGCAGCGCGGTTGCCCGTATCCGATATGGCGATTCCTAGATTCCGAAGTCCTGTACTTCTGTCGATCGGGCTTCCTTCTATTTCCGGCCCATTCAGTATAGCTGCTGCGTCTTCCCTCATCTTTTTCGGACCAAGCACAATATACTATACGAATTTGACGGGGAAGGAGAGAGCCTGGCTGCTGAAAGATGAAAGTATACTGCATTTAGAGCTGCTTGGACGGCATACTTGCTGCTCACCAAGCGAGCCTTCCGTGGTCCGTACTGTGATTGGAGTCTGCGTACGTTGAGTGATGCAACCTGCCTATCTTTGCGAGGTGATACAGGAGATTGTGCATGGCTAGGTTACAAAGAACACGGGACAATAGTGAGCCTTGCTGAAGGCCATGTGTGATATAACGAAGAGGCGAGAATTAATCTCCTATCTTGAGACTCGAAGAGTGCGGTTTGTCAATAGTGACGTGATGTATGTCACTATGCTACCATGTAGTCGTACCGCGTGCATTTCTTGCAACGTAGCATCTACCCCTACGTTGTCGTGTGCCTTGTTTTACAACATAAAATGCTCGTGATTGTTTTCTTGCACTCGATTCTTTCTCCTATGAAATACCTACATGCTCGTTATATATAGCGCGTAATTATTTATGCAAGTGTACTTATATGTTCAAAGTGTGTAATTATGTGGGTGGTGGTGGTGGTGGTGGTGGTGGTGGTGGCGTAGCAACAGGCGGGTTTAGCCTGGCGAACAAGGCCGGCAATTGCTCCGCCCGAGCGTCTCGCACAATACCGCTGATGGGTTTCACCATATGTCCATCAACCCAGTGTCTCTTAAGAATTCGATCAGGAGACGTGAAGTTTCTTTGCGGGCCATCACTGATCCCTCGGGAAATATAAGGTGTTGCAGGCGCGCATGCGGAAGGTCCTTGTTTTGCAAATTCTTCAGGAGAGCGTCTCTTTCATCTTGGAATTGCTGGCAGGACCACAAAAAGTGCTCAATGTCTCCTGTCTCGTTGCATGCCGTAGAGTTCGGAGAATTGAGTAATTATGTGAATGGAGGACAGTGTGCATTTCTTTCATACAGACTGTTACGGGAGGGGGACTGTCCCCAACCCCTCGTGTGCTTGTTCGCTCTTCTTTTCTTTATTTTTGTGGAGGGGGTCGCACACTCTCCATAGCACTGTAGTCGATGTTATCTCAAATATGTCATTTATATGCGAGTGCTTCTTTTGCAGTTATAGCACGCTGACGAAAATACAGGATGGCAGTAAGCCTGAAGTTAGGAATCTCGAAGAAATAAAAAAAATGTAGAAAGTGAATTTGTAGGGGAAGGAAATCGGGCTATGACAGTAGAACTCATTTATTTAAGGATCGAAGAAGGTGCCAGTAGCAGCTTCATTTTTTTCAGTCGCACTTCTCGAGCGCATGTAGTGGTGATTCGAGTATGAGAATACAATTTAACGAACACTCCTAACTGTTCAAAAAATCAGTGCGCGGTTGGCAAAAGCTCACCACTAGTATTAACAATATTATTATATC